>NC_056728.1:1101241825-1101344161 GCF_019279795.1 Protopterus annectens | reverse complement strand
CTCCAAATACCTGTCAAACCCTTTTAAAGGGATTACCTCAGATCTCATTTGCTGCTTTCAGCTTCAGATATGGTTTCTCCATATCGCTGTCAGGCCTAGCAGTTGTCTAAAATTTTACTTTAAAATCTCTCCCTATCTCTTCAAAACGAATCAAAACCTTGATCTTTCTTCTATTGCACCTTGTGAACTTCCAGAGGTATTTTCACTTTTTCTGATTTATCTCTTTTTCCTTCGTCTCTGACTTCCATTAGGTAGTTCTCTTAATACCATTGTTGGTATCCCTTACCCTTCCTTCTTTATAAGTCTTCCGTTACCATTGTTGGTAGCTTTCCCTTTTATATAAAAAAAAAAAAAAAAACTCCCCTTCTTTGATCCATTTTCTGTGTGTGTATGTATGTTGCCATCATATCTTCCCTGAATTATGGCTGATAAAGAGAAGACTCGCACTGGGTTTAAGAAATGTTCTAAATGGAGTCCTAAAATTCCTTTTTCTGACCAACATTCTCTGTGTCTATTGTCTCTAACTTGCAATAGGACTTTTCTGTCTGCCAAGCCATGCTTTCAATCACCGAGTGTTGGTAGATAAAGAATAAACTCATCCTGAAATGCCTTCTTTCCTCCTCCTCTGGGAAGCCATATCTGTTTCTCTAGGCAAGAGCAAACATAAATCTGGACATACTGCTGCTGCTTGTTCTTCTTCCTCCTCCTCTAGATCCTTGGAGGTGAAGAAACTATCTATCTCAGTTCCAAATACTTCCTCGCACCAAGCCCAAAAAAGAAAAGGACATCAGAGTCTACATCTAAACCATGGACCCTGAAGGATATGGCAGAACCGTCTGCTGCTTCTTCAATTCCAACTCTTTCATTGTCTCTGGAACAATCATCTTTACCAATTACTACTCCACCAAGGACACTGTATTCTCCTTCGTTGGATTCATTTGCTGACAGACTGTGATGTCCGTGCAGTGGCCCACTAATCAAGGAGCCTCAATTCTCACCACTAGCACCAGTGAGGGGCATGCACATTGGGGGGATAACAAGTACACACACAGTGAAGTACAATTTCCCCTTAAGAGCGTGCACACACACACACACACACACACACACACACACACACACACACACACACACACACACACACACACACACACAGATCACAGTCAGTCTGGGGCTGGTTTCTCCCTTTCTCTCCAGATCCCCAATAAGACTCCGCACTGGCACAGCTATAGGGTCCAGATCTCAGCCTAGTGGTTAAGCTTAAACCTCCAGCACACTCTCTTTTCAACCAGTGCTTTGTGTCCCTGCCCAAGTAGCTGACTCACACACACTTTAAGATTTGGTTTATATAAAAATGCACAGACACCCCTGGGGAAGGCTGGCACTGGTTCTCCAGCTATGCCCCCTTTCTTCCCAGACTGTAAAGTAGTACAGACTGCCACCAACCACTATTATCAGCTACTACCTTCCCAAAGGGTGACCAGTTTCACTGTGTAATGTTACTGTTATCCAAATAGTAAGTGTGACTGTGCAGCAAGACTGTTGGAGTGGCTTTGACAGTATCACCAAATGCATTAAGTACTCTCGAAGTGCTTAAGATATCATTACAAAAAATGGTCACAGTTGAAAGGTTTTAAATATTTAATAATAAAAGCACAAGACAAATCTCATCAATTCAGCACAGTGCTAATCAAGAGTTCAGAGATCACAGGAAACTTTTAAAACAATATTGTAGGATAGTCTGACATAAATATAGAAAATAGCTAGACTAATCCGGCTAAATTCCTGTCTAACTCTAAGAGAAACTATGTCCTAAATAACTTTACTTACAAGACAAACTTCGGGCGAGTTGTCAGCTTCAGACAAACTACCCAATCTTTCTATGTGCGAAAGTCTTAAATTGATGATACCCACTACTTCTGAGTCATTTTTACAGTACATTATTTTTATCACTTCTCCTTTAGTACCCTGGCTAACAGAAACTCCACATTTACATTTCTTTTGTAAGCTGCACCTGGCCAAGAAGCCACAGCAATACAAGACACTTTTACATGTAAAATCTAGCAATTCTCTGTCTTAATAACAATAGAAAGAATTTGCTAGCCCAGACATCCTGTCTCCGAGCTTGAGATCAAACACAGCTGTAATTCTTAACAGCTTTCTTTCAGCAGGGTGCAATGTGTTTACATTCATGTAACACAGTTTTCTTCATTTAGTTTTCTTACATTTGTAAAAAGAAGTCTGTGGATTATATTAATATTTACAATGACATAGAATTATCTACAAAATTCTATCTAGCTAGGCTGGCAGCCTTCACGATTCTCCCCCTCCGGAGAACTTTTCACATGTCCTTTGAAAAACATTGCTTGAGAGGGTTAGGTCTATCTTGGGTGTACCTTACCCCATTCCCTGTCTTGAGTGCCCATCTGCGTTGACATTGCTAACCCCACTGCGGTGCTGCACTGACGTATCATATGCTTGCAACCCTAGGCTCCATCTTGGCATCTTGGTGTTTTGCTGACTGGCTCAGTGTAACCATGTTACGGGATTGTGATCTGTAACTACAGTGAATTTCCTTCCATGCAGATAAGGCTAAGGTTTCTGCAGTGCGCATACTATGGCTAGACATTCCTTTTCTACAGTTGCATAGCATTCCTTCCTGGGTTGGAGCCTACAACCGAGAGAAACCAGTGGGTGCTCTTCTTCCTCTGAAGAAATCTGGCTAAGTACAGGCCCCACCCCATAGTTCAAAGCATCCATCTGCATAACAAATTCTCTGCTGTAATCTGGACTGGCTAACAGACAGCCCTCCCAAAGCTTCTTGAAGCTTCTGGAATGCCTGCTCACATGCTGTGGTCCACACTACCTTATCTGTCCGGTTTTCCTTGTCAGGTCTGTGAGGGGAGCAGCTATGGTACTATAGCTGGGAACGAATTTTCTGTAGTACCCTGCTGTCCCTAAGAATGTCCTTGCATGCTTTTTGGTAACCAGTGCAGGCCATGCCTGAATGGCTTCCACTTTGGCTGGTTCTCGCCTGATCTTACCACTCCCCACTCTGTCCCAGGTAGGAGACCTCTGCCAGACCCACCTGACATTTGCTTGGCTTAATGGTCAACCCTGCCCTCTGTAGTCTGCCCAGCACCTCCCTGAGATCTTGAAGGTGCTCTTGCCAGGAATGGCAAAATATGGCAATGACATCTAGGTAAGCAAGGGCAAACCCTCCGTCTCCTGTTAGGATATGATCTCCCAGCCTCTGGAAAGTTGCTGGGGTATTTTTCATTCTAAAGGGCATCTTTGTGAACTCGTAAGCCAAAAGGAGTCACAAAGGCTGACCTCTCTCTAGCACTGGGAATCAAGGGTACCTGCCAGTAACCCTTAGTAAGATCAATGGTGGTAAGATATTTAACCCCACCCAGCTGCTCTAGGGCCTCATCTGTCCTAGGCATGGGGCTAAGCATCTGACTCTGGGTGACTAATTTCCTGTAGTCCACGCAGAACCTGGTGCTGCCATCCTTCTTTGGCACCACTGCAGAGGCCCAGGGATAGTTGGACTCTTGAATTACCCGTAATTCCAACATTTCCCGCATCTCCTCCTTCAGTGTATGTTTGACTCTTTCGGGCACCCTATAAAGGGCCTGCCTAGTAGGCCTTTGGGGTCCTGTGTCTACCTGGTGCCACCAGGTGGGTGCATCCTGGTTTCCCAGCGAACATGTCCCTAGACTCCTTTAACACTGCTCAGATTTCTTGAGCCTGGGTAGGAGATAGCTGCTGGGACATTGCTACCCCTTCCACTGAGGTGTCAGTCCAAATCTCACTGAGGATAGAAGTCCCCAGATCTCCTTCTGCAATCCACTGCAAATACACAGCACATGGGCCTCCCTGTCATGGTAAGGTTTCATCATGATAACATGGGACAGTTTGTGCCCCTACCGCTTGCCTAGTAGTTCTATCATGTAGTTAACATCACTGATCTTTCTTACCACCTTGTAGGGTTCCTCCCAAACTGGTTGCAGCTTGTCTGTCAGGAATGAGAACCATTACCTGCTGCCCTACAGCATACTCTCTAGCTTGAGCATTCTTGTCATACCAGAACTTTTTCTGCTGTTGGGCTTCTTCCAGGTTCTCCTGGGCCAAGCCCATGAGTTCCCAGAGCCTTGTCCTGAGGTTTAGGACATATGCCACAACAGATTCCTTGTGAGATTCACACTCACCCTCCCACTCATCACAAATTAAATCTAGAGGTCCTCTAACCCTATGCCCATACAGCAGCTCAAAGGGTGAAAAGCCCATGGATTCCTGGGGAACCTTTCTGTAAGCAGACAACAGATGGGGCAAGTATTTGTCCCAATTCCTCTTAAACTGGTCTGCAAATGCCCGTAGCATGGACTTTGAGTGTAGAGTTTAACCTCTCAACAAGACCATTAGTCTGGGGATGGTAGAGGGGGTGGTCTTTAGGTACTTCACCCACAGTGCTTCCACAGACAAGCCAGCATGTCTGACTTGAAATTGGCACGTCTGTCAGTCGGTATTTCTTTTGGTATTTCTTTGCTGAAAGCTCTAACAAAGCATTTGCCACCTTTTCTGCCAAAATGGGGTATCTTGTAGCATATTCAGGTCTATATTATATTCTCGAAAGCCGACATTGTCAAATCTGACATTGTCGACATGAGAATATCGAACGCTCAGAATCTTAAGCATCTAAAAAGACAAAAAGAATAAAGGACCTTAATGGGTTTAAGCAGGAGGTCAAGCCCCCCCACACCCCGCCTGCTACTTAAGTATACCAACTCCGAGACCGCACTACATTGCAGTAAACGGAAATCTCCTCGGAGATTTCCGCCACACGCCGAGATTCTGAGCGTTCGATATTCTCGTGCCGACAATGTCAGATTTGACATTGTTGGCTTTCGAGAATATAATATAGACCCGCTTATTCTACTACCACTAGGATATACTTTTTCCTGTGGAACCTGGGTATTCAGAGGCCAACAATATCCATAGCTACCCAATGAAATGGCTCCTCAGTTACAGGCAAAGGCATCAAAGGAGGTTTCACCTTGTCTCTTGCCTTGCCTACCTTTTTGCACTGCTCACAGGTCCTGCAGTACCCTGTTAAATCTCTGGAAATTCCAGGCCAATAGAAGTTCTGCATAGTATGTCTCTTTTTATGTTTTATGCCCATATGGCCTGCAAAGTGAACATCATTGGCTATGGCTAGAAGCACCAGATGGTAGGCTCTAGGCACTACCAACTGCTGTATTCTCACCTTCTAGCCCTCCCTCAGGGGTGCACTCTCTGTACAGTGACCTTTTGTCCAAGTATACAGAATCCCCCTTTTCTTGAAAATCAGGTGCCTCAATAGCTACTTGCCTCAGGCTGTGTAAGTTAGGGTCTGAGAGCTGAGCTTGGCTCAACTCTGTCTTTGTTACCCACCCCAGCTCCCAATCCACAGGAAGTCTAGCATCCTCTGCCAGCGATGCGTCACTGTCAACCTGGCTACTACTACTCACCTCTACCTTTGCAGTCACTCTGTCCAAGGGAACATCACTCATGAAGTAACCACCTCACCAGTCCTGGCTGCAAGTATGCGGTCTGTCTGGGTCTCACCCAGGCTACCAGACCCACATGCTTGTCTCGAAGCCTGACTGCATGTAACTGTATTAACACATGATACTGCCTCATCAAAATCCTTCCCTATCAAGACATCTGCAGTATGGTAGTTTGGTACCCCTTTTGTCTTGAGGCAACCTACTATTGGCATTTTGTCATTCCCACTTACTGGCTCTCTCACCTTTTGTTCCCCACCTTACCTCTCTGGGCATCTATTTGCCACATGGCCCCACTGGTTGCATTTAAAACATCTAACCCTATGTCCTGGACATGTACCTGGACTAGTGGCATCCCCTGCTACTTGCAGATTCTGTTGGGGCAGTCGGGGCTGCCCACCATGGGTTCCTTTAGACTCGTGAGCAGCACTCTGTGTCCCTTTCCTGTGCAAGGATGCCCTGTTTGCTAGGTATAGGTCTCCCTTCTTCCCCAACTCATCTGAAGTAGCACATTTTCTATTAGTTAACCAGATCGACCTGTCCTCAGGCAAAGTGCTAAGGGCTTGTTCCTTCACCAAACAGTCTGCCAGCCCTTCAAATGTGGTAACTTGATATCCACTCACCCACCTATGAAAATAAGTGCCCAGTTCAGCAACATATTCACACACACTTTTTTATCTGCCATGTGCCTATGCTCACAAAACTTTTTTTCCTTTAAGCTTCAGGCGTTAGCTTAAAAAATTCTAGCAAACAATTCTTAACAGCAGTATAATTAAAAAAATTCATGATCGGATAATTTAGACAGCACAGTTACAGCTTTACCATGGAGTAGGGGGGTCAAGAACGTTGCCTTGGTCAGCATCAAACTGTATACATATCTTCTCAAAACATATGAATGAAACTATCAAAAGTAACCCTCTCTGTAAACTGCAGAAGAAGTTTACTGACCTTTTGTGCTTCCAGGGTCCGGTTACTCCCTTCCCCATTACCTCCATGACTCTGGCAAAGAGTCAGCATCTCCTTTTCATGCTGCTTGTGCCTATCCTTCACCTCAGCTTCCAGGAGTAGCAGTTTCTCATTCTTCTCAGCCTGTAGACATCTCAGTCTCTCTGCTGCATCTGTTTCCAAACGCTTGGCCTCCAACTCAAGTCTCTTTAGCTCCAAATAGATTTTTAAGTCAACTGCAGAAAGGTTGAGCTGTCTGTTCTGAGAGTTATACATCTGCACGGCCAATATGATCATCTTCCTGGTTGCTCTTCTCTAATGCACCTGTGACCAAAGATGCAATCATGTCTGCTTTAGTCGGGTTTCCATGCACGAGAACTTTAGCCTGGCACATCTCAGCCAACTGGATCCTTGTCAGCTTACTGTACTCTTCTGCTGACATGCTTGCCTGCTCTCCCTGACTAACTAAGCTAACAAAAGAAATTAAACAATTGTGATTTGAACTGAATATTCACTACGTGGCTGATTTAGAGTACAAAAACACCTTCAGTGATCACTGTACACAAGCTAGAGGAATTCACTATCCACACCACAATTAATATGTGGCACCCATGCACTGTTCCAGTAATCAAGGAGCCTTAATCCTCACCACCAGCAGCAATGAGGGGTGTGCACATTGGGGGGGGGGGGGGTAACAAATACACGCACAGCAAAGTACAATTTCCCTTAAGAGCACACAAAGATCACAGTCAGTCTGGGGCTGGTTACTTTTTCTCTCGAGATCCCCAGTAAGACTCCCCACTGGCGCAGCTGTAGGGTCCAGATCTTAGCTTAGTGGTCAAGCTAAAACCTCCAGCACCCTCTCTGTCCAACCAGTGCTTCGTGTCCCTGCCCAAGTGGCTCACACACACACTTTAAGGTTTGATTTATATACAGATGCACAGACACTCCTGGAGGAGAGTGGCACAGGTTGTCCAACTATGCCCCCTTTCTGCCCAGACTACAAGGTAGTACCGACTGCCACCAATCACTGATGTTCATTGTGTTTCACTGTTGCAGTCATGACTGTAGGGTTCTCCCCTGCCGGCCGACGCCGGACCCAGACTTTGGGATTCTGGCCAGCGGACTGCTGTGCCTGAGGGAGAACCCTACACAGTCTGCACTGTGCAGTGAACTCAGGCATCATTACATTTATGAGTGATGAGTGTACTTTATCAGCTACTATAAAGCCCTTCCCAAAGCGTGACCAATTTCACTGTGTAATGTTACTGTTACCCAAATAGTGTCACTGAGCAGCAAGACTACTGTAGTGGTTTGGACAGTATCACCATATACATGCAAGTACTCTCTAAGAGCTTAAATTATCTCTACACAAAACCCCCACAATTGAAAGGCTTAAAAATATTTAATAATAATAAATAAAAGTACAAGACAAATCTCATCAATTCAACACAGTGCTAATCAAGAGTTCAGAGATCACAGAAAACTTTTACAACAATATTGTAGGATAGTCTGACATAAATATAGAAAACAGCTAGACTAATCCAGATAAATTCCTATCTAACTCTAAGAGAAACCATCGTAAATAACTTTACTTACAAGGCAAAGTGCTTGTGAGTTGTCAGCTTCAGACAAAATACAAAATGCCCACTCTTTCCTCATTTCACATTACATCATTTTTATCACTTCTCCTTTAGTTCCCAGGCTAACAGAAACTCAAAATGTACAGTTCTTTGTAAGCTGCACCTGGCCAAGAAGCCACAGCAGTACAAGACCTGTTTACATGTAAAATCTAGCAATTATCTCTGTCTTAACAATATAATTTGCTAGCCCAGATGTCCTGTTTCCTATCTTGAGACCAAACACAGTTGTATTTCTTTACTTAACAGCTTTCTTCCAGCAGGGTGCACTGTGGTTACATTTTTGAAGTTTAGTATATAACACGGTTTTCTTACATTTGTAAAAACAAGCCTGTGGATTATATTATTTACAACGGCATAGAACTATTTGCAAAATTCTATCTAGCTAGGCTGGCAGCCTTCACAGACCACTCGCTCCCTTTTTAGGTAGACCAAAGTCTCCCTCTGTAGTCTCCACCCATTCTTCCAGGAGTCTCACTGAAGTCAATGTGAAGAGGTTGATGATGAAGATTCTTTGGACCCAAGGCATGTCCGACACTCTGTTGGCTCCTGCCCTTTGGGTCAGGCACAGACACCTTCCACTTCCCCTGCTAATTCTCCTCTAACCTCCACAGGTACCTTAGAGTCTTCAAGTCCATGTTTAACGGTACCGACCACATCTGTTCCAAATGTTTCTTTCTCTTTGGAACAGATGATTGCAGTGAGCACTTTGGTTGTGTCAGAACGGGAGTCCTTTCTGGGGGCCACAGTCTGGTGGTCTGTCCCAAGCGGTTTGGGTCTGCTCCCAGTTTTTTTGGTGCAGTCCCTGTGTCTCAGTGAACTGGCACGGACATGTGCTGGTCCTACTTCAGTCTGTATGGGGAACTCGTCGAGGATGGGGGTGTGTGCTTCAGAGCCAAGGTTTTCCTTTTCAGCCCAGGAGCATCCTTTCTGTTCTGCTGGGTCAGCCTTCAGGCCTTGAAGAGGGCACTGGCTACTTCAGTACCAGGTCAGTTCCTTCTTCCTTGGAGCTGCTGTCTTGGGTCTGGAGCATCAACCAATCTCTCCACAGGGTTAGCGGGTACTGCAGCCTCAGGCTACCCAGTGGGGTACCCCTTCTTCCAAAACATCCCCATGTGTTCCCCTGAGGAGGTTCCTTGGAAGAAATCATGCAAGAGGAAGCACCTAGACTCTACAGAAGAGTCCGTCATAGAAGACACTGATTTCTATGAGAGTGAAGGGTCCCCCTGATCACCACCTGACTATGTCCTTTGGAGACATCTTGAAATACTTTACCATAAAGGTGGCTGGAAGTCCCTCAACGCTTCAACTGAGGAATCTGTGTATCTGCATGCTTTTGATACCCGCCCATCTACTTCCTTTGTATCTCCACCCACCGCCAAGTTCATCGAATTGATCTCTCATCAGGTGTGGAAGGCCCCTGATGGTATTGAGCCAATCCCCAAGAGACCAGATAAAATAATCTCAGTCTGGAGCTAAGGGACTTCCTGTACATCACATGGTGGTAGCAGCAGCCACTGGCATGGTGGTAGCAGCGGCCACTAAGAAGGAACTAGCAGACGAAAGCTCCTCTATCCATTCCACCCCCAACAAAGAGTCGCAGGAAATGCATAGATTCGGGCAGCAAGTTTATGCTTCATCGACCTTTTCCCTATGGTCTTTCAACTACCTGGCACATTTTACAAGACTGCAAAAAGATCTGATCAAGGAGCTCTCAGATACTCTCAGGAGCTGTTTCTGAAGAGCTGCGGGATTCAGTCACCTTGGTTAGCTACCCTTCCATTTCCAATTAGTCAGTGAGGCTCTTTTCTCATGTTGAAGGAACAGCAAGAGCAGCAGGTTCAGGTATCTCCATAAGGAGGCATGCCTGGATGCGCTTGTGAGATTTTTGTGGAGCCCTTCAGGTCTTCATTTGTCAATGCACCCTTCAACAGCTGTTCCCTTTTTGGCCCAACTGTTGTAGACAATTTAACTAGGTGTGAGAAAGATGGAAAAAGTCTTTCTGCTGTAGGAGTTCGTTTTTCCACTCCTCAGAGGCCTTTTTCTAGAAACCAGTGAGGAACAGGTTAAATGGGATTCAGGAAGTCTCAAAGGTTTTCTTAGACTACCTGGTGAAAGATCTCCCAGAGGTAGAGGAGGAACAACAATGGAAGATGCTGCCCTCATGGCAGAGGTGGCCTGCAGCATCAGGATTCCTGAGATTCCTTTTTTCGGAGACAATTTCAACACTCCTAAACAGAGGCCTGATTTTCCACCTCTGGAGGCAATCCGGGGGACATTTATGCCTGCACCTAAAAGCCTGGCAAGAAATCACTTCCAATACTTGGGTGCATAGAATCCTTTCCAGAGGCTATACAATTCCCTTTTCCCTTCCTTCTCCCTTTTCAAAGAGATTCCCCTCCTTCCTTTTCAGAGAGATTCACTGATGTTCCACCCAGTCAGAGGGAACAGGCAGCCATTCAAATTCAAAGGCTGCTAGAAAAAAGCCATCCAAGAAGTTCCACCAGACCAAATAGGATACGGATTTTACTCAAGATTCTTTTTAGTGCCACAAAAACAGGGGACTGGAGACCAGTTTTGGATCTCAGCATACTGAACAGATCTGTTTGAAAAGCCAAATTCCACATGGTCACAGTTCAGTCCAATTCTTACGTTTTTTAGGAAAGTATGACTGGATATGCTCAATATATCTTCAGGATGTGTGCTACCATATAAAGATGGGCAGACATTCCAGAAGATTTCTTTGTTTCTGGCTGGGTGCCAGTCATTACCAATTTAGAGTTCTGCCCTTTGGTCTCACCACAGCCCCAGGGTGTTCACCAAATACATAGCAGTAGTAGCAGCTTACTTAAGACTGCAAGGATTCCAGATGTTTTCGTACTTGGACGACTCATCTGCCAGGCCGCTTCTACTAACAGCAAAACAAAAGGTTCTACAGTTATGTGACCATCTAGCAATCGCAGTCAACTTCGACAAATCCTCGCTGGAACCCACACAAAGTCTAACCTTTTATAGGAGAATTGTTAGACACAAGAACCTCCATTGCCACACTCACTCTGTCTCAATTGGAAGCTATCCAGATTCAAGTCCATACTCAGCTGCAAAGAAACAAAGCTCTTGTAGGACTAGTGCTTCAAGCATTAGGCTCAATGGTGGCCGCATAACCCTAGCTATATTTCATATGAGAATATTGGTGGTTACTTGCGGTACAATGGTCAGTCCTTCAGCATACCTTTTCAATGCCAGTTATTAATCACCAACATATGCAAAACAGATCTCCTGTGGTGGATTCATTCAAGCCAAGTTCGAAAGATGCCTATTCATTCCTTCTCAACCGAAGGCCGTGGTGACCATGGATGCTTCCCAACTTGGGGGGTGGTCATTGCCAGGGAAAAATGGTCCAAGGCACTTGGTCCCAAACAGATGCCAATGTGCACATAAATGTTCTAGAGATGAGCAGTGCTATTCGCTTTCTGTGCATTTCCAGACTCTCTCCCTCTGGGGACGATTGCGATTCAGACAGACATGTCAGTGGTCTGGTGCATCAACAAACTTGCCGAGAAGCCACAGAGTATGGCAGTGGGTGATCTCATCCAACCACTTTCTGATCGCAACACATATTTCATGGAAGTCCAATGTGATAGACAAATTGAACAGATGCGTCCTTCTACCTTACGTTTGACTTGAGGGACCACTTGTATCGGAAAGGAATTTAGGAGTATGGGGCCTGCCTTGCTGTGACCTTTTTGCCTCCCCTCTGAATAACAAATGCAGCAGCTACTATACTCTCATCTCCACAGAGTGGGAATTACTGATGGATGCTGTTCTCCACAGTTAGCTACTCTGTTTCCTTTACGCCTTCTCAGACCCCTCTAGTTCCCAAATTTCTACAGAAAGCAGCCAAGCTGAAGAGCAAAGTCATCCTCATTGCCCCCTTCTGGTCTCTGCAGATATGGTTCTCTTTCCTGTGACCTCACCTAGTTAGACCATGGATTCTGGATTTAATTCCGGACCTCCTGTCACAACGATTGGCATCAGTCACCCAGACTTTTCATCCCTTAAGCTGGCAGCTTGGTATCTCCAATTCCATTTGTAGCCAGACGCAATATGCTTTTTTCTCCAGTTAAACACATACTTTTGGCATCTCCTAAACCATCTACTCACAAACTTTACACAGGTAAATGGAAGAGATTCATTCATTTTGCCTCCCTACATCTCCTTGATTCTTTTTCAGCACCAGTCCACGAAATTCTTCACTTCCTAGCCTCTATTGCCAATGATGGCACTTCCACTTCTACAGCTAAAGTTCAAAAGTTCAACTGGCACCCATTTCTAATTTTCACAATGGTTTCTATGGATCATCTGTTGCCTCGCATAGACTTTGTAAAGCCCTTCTCTTAAAGCCTCCTTACAAGGACTCTAGTTCTCCTTGGGACCTCATATTAATGCTGCAGGCTTTTGACACAGTCCCCTTTCAAGCCGGCCTCTAAATGCGACCTGAAGTTCCTGTCTTAGAAAATTGTCATCTAGTAGCCATTACCTCAGCTAGAAAAAATTCAGAAATTCAGGCACTTTCATCCAAACCACCATATTTGCTTTTTCACAAGGATTGTTTCTCTCAGGGCCAACCCATCCTTCTTACCTAAGGTTGTGTCATAAACCAACCTTAATCATTGCATTAATCTTCTGGTGCTTTTCTGAAATTTTCTAAAAAAGGGGGGGAGGAGTACACATTACATTTGTTAGATGTTCACAGACATCTAAGGTTCTATCTTGACAGAACAAAGGACATCAGGAAATTGATCAACTGTTTGTTTCCTTTTCACATATCAAATTAGGACAGTCTGTAAACAAGTGGATTTTGGACTGTATTTCCTTTTTGTTATAGGACGAGGGGTATTTCTTTACTTATACTACCATAGGCACATTCCGCTAGAGCTGTAGCTAGGTCTGCCTTCCAATTAAGAACATCCATGGATGACATCTGTGCAGCTGCAACTTTGGCATCTTGCTGTACCTTTATTATTCATTACAAGTTAGATCTGGCTGCAAGGAGTAGAGCATCATCCGGTTCAGTGGTACTTGGGGAATATCCTTCCTTGAGTCCACCCAGGGTTCCAAGTAGCTGAAGACTGTGTGCCACAGGTGATGACAGGATGGAAGATTGACAACTTCAGATAAAGAAGTTATGTCTTACCATAATGTTCCATCTGAGTTGTCCATCTTCATCTGTCGTCAGCTTCCCTCCCTCCTTCCAGTGGCCAGATTTCCTAGAAGAATGTACACTTACCAGAAAGTTTCCATTTGGAACATTTTTCTAGTCCAGAAATGGTCTCTCTCATTATATTTGTCTTCTTTCTCTCATTAGCAAACTCAATATGCGGTAATGTATCCAAAACATTGTGGTTAAGGGATGTGTTTGAGTGTGTTGCAGAGTTTTCTTTGAGTCCACGAGCTGTAGTAATGGCCAAGTTGGTTCAGACGGATCAGAAAACAACCCACATGTGATGACAAATGAAGATGGACAGCTCAGATGGAACGTTATGGTAAGAGAGAACTTCTTTTTTTCAGACAAATCCATAGGAAGTACAGACCCACGACAGTGTTTAGTAGATTTAAGATTTTGGATGCCAGGAAAATGTAAATGTCAGTCAGCATCCTTTGTTCTAAAGAGAAGTGTAATTAATAAATTAACACTGAATGTCATGGAAGTGGACATTTGACTTTCCTTAATAAATCTGTAGATGAATGTTATCATATTTTAAATTAAGAGGGTTAGTTTAGGAATATTTATTACAAGCCAATGCAAACAATGGAAAAGATAGGACGTTTCCTATAGAAGAGAATGAAATGTTGTATAATAACGTCATGGGACAGTATAGTCATGATCAGAGAGGCAAAAAGAAATTATGAAGCATTGCTATTTAAAAAAACAGTGAGGATAAAATGTATTTTATAAGCATCAGAAGTTATAACACATGTTCAGCATGGGTTCTGTCAAGAAAGATCTTGCATTACAAATTGAATAACTTTTTATAGAACAGTGGTATAAGCTTTGGTTTTTGGGATCCCAACCAAAGTAGTTTACTGGATCTTAAAGCATTTTACACTTATTGCACAGGGTGATATTATAAAAATATTAAAATATTGGAATATCACCACATGTGTTGTGAACTGGAATAAACTGATGGTTAACAGACACAAACTATGTTGAAGTTAAAAAACTGTATCTCATGGGCTTGCCATATGCAATAACTGCACAACTTTTAATGGGAAAAGTAAGTAGGTGTACTAGTGTGTGAAACAAATTGAACTTTAACATTTCTTAAGTTCAAGTTAATATAAGATTTATTCTACTATAAGGCAAATCTCTAGATCACTTTCATCAAGAAATGCAAAAATCATAGTATGAGACACGTGTGAGACCTTGGTTAGTAATATAGTCTGAGTTTTTTTGTAAGCTGTTAATACACTTAGTATACCATCACTTTCCCTTAAACTGTACTACGACAACCTCAACATCTAGCCTCCTACTTAAAATAGACAATTGTAATACCGGCTCTGATATATCTCCTAGCCTCTTCAGTCTGTCCACTACTCTCTGTCTTGAATACAGAATACTTCACTGTGATCCTTCCTCCCTCAAAAGAAAACATCCAGTGATAGCCACCCTTAAAATTATTACAGATTTTTGCTTTAGAATTCAAAGATTCAGTTGTGTGTGAACATATACCCAAGCCCTGGCCCTACTAATCTAAACCTAAACCACAGTACCACCAGTTTCTGTAAGCACCACAATAGCCCAAATAACTCCTCTCCTTCAGTTGTAAAGGACTCAGTTCCTTATGCAAAGACATTTTCCACCCAGTCCAATTCCCATTCACAGCTCTACTATTCTGTCACTCCATCAAACACAAGTGTAGCCAAAAAACTAAGTCTGATAACATTAAGCCTTTGTAGTATTTGAAGTAAAATTACAGGTCTACATTCCTGCATATCAGTCTAATCCCCCAGATATCCTAGCCATCACTAAAACATAGCTTAAATCCAATATGAAAGATACAGAAATACTACAGAACTCCTGGCTGTAACAGTATGAGGATTGACTGGCTCTACAAAAAAGGAGGGGGAGTCACCTTATTGTACCCAAGCTCCTATAACTTTGCCTCCTATTCTAACTTCATCCCCGCATTTCACTCTGGCAAAATACCTATAACACTTCAATGCTGAAAAAAAAACACACTGTATTATTGTAATTTACATCCCCTGGTAACAACATAGCCATATTCGAAGATTTTCTTTCCTGGGTCTGTAGCACTATTGCAGAAAAAAATCATTCTCTGGCAGTCTGTCATCTTGAATAAATCTGTTTGGTCTGACTCAACAAATCACAGCACCCACTAGATTTATCAGAAGCAATAAGGGCACAGTTTTTGATTAGGTTTTAGTCTCAGATCCAAGTACATGCAGTATCAGAGGAACCTATCCAGATTCCCTAAATGAACATCTCCCTGCATACACATACAGACTTACCATTCATCACCCCAATACCCACCAACTTACCCAACCAGAAGTCTAACAGATTTATTCTACAGTATCCTAAGGTGCTTCAGCTGCTCTTTACTAACCCATTAGATGAAGTAGGTAAAACTTTTAATATTTTTTTCAAGCACCCTAAATAACCTTGCCACTCTACAGATAGAGTAAAAGTAAAACTCTCCTCCTGGCTATCCATCCTCACAAAAAAGTTTGTGTACCAGAGACCAGTCTGTGGACCAGTGATCTGCTGTGGCGACCCCCTAATGGGAAAAGCTGAAAGAGATGATATAAACAAAAAAAGGGACTCTGAATCTGTCCAAAGACTTGGATAACATTTCACATAGCAAACTCCTTCAACAACTGCTCCACCTCAGCCTAGTCCCACATTCAATTCATTGGTTTAAATGCTACCTATCTGATTGATTGACAGCAAACTGTTAGCTGGCACCATACTTTCTCTCCTTACCTCTCTGTTAGCACTGGTGTACCCCAAAGCTCAATTCTTAAGTCTATTTCTCTTCAACAATTTCATTAATGACCTCTATAATTCTAGACAAACATCACTTATACAGTATGCTGAAGATTCAACACTAAGATGCTCTTCTGACAGTCTGGCATATCTTCTTGAAATCACAGAAGAAGCCTTCACTTGTGTTGAAAACTGACTTCTTAATGCCCAATTATTAAGCACCCCCTCCCCAAAAAAACAAAACTAATATTCCTTCCAAACGCACACCTGAAGGACAAATCCAGTTTTGAAATCTTGTCACTTAACGGTGCAGAGAGAGAAACTGCATTCCACACAAAGCTGTTTGGTGTGATAATCGACCACCTCATATCTGAACTCCACATTAAAAATAATGTAAAAAAAAACTCACAACCCTATCCTTACCAACTTAATAGGTATCTGTTAAAACTAAGCTTGAAATATGCTGCTACAAAGTTGCTAAGTTTACTGCCAGTAACCAATACTGTACACATCACTGCAAGCCACTTAAAAGTTTGAACTGGCTTGAATTACCCCACTACCTGGACTTTGTACAACTAGCTACTGGCCACATCATCATTTAAAACCCCATGCCTGCCCTGCAGTAAGCTCTAGTCTTCCTTCCTATCACCCAAACATACCCCTTCGTTCTATAGGTACACAACTTTTCACTATCTATACACCGCAAAAAGCAAATGGAAATAACATTTACTGGTATGCTGTTGCCGAAAAATGGAAATCTATTCCACGGGCTATTCGAACTTTAACCTACCATCCTTCCTTTAAGCATCTTCTAAAGGGCCACCTGCCAAACTCATGGCCGTCCTGTACCCCCAGTTGAACATAAATCCTGTCTTTTCTCCACCCCTGTCTGTAAAGATTATTTACCCATCTTCACTTCCTTATCTTCACCTGACTATCCTGCCTTCTCTACCACTTTACATAGCCTTTTCCTATCTCCTTCCTATTTATACTAATCTATCCTAATCACTCTCCCCCTTTATATTTATAATTAAACTGAACCTAAACACATGACTTTTACTTACTACTGCTGTGACTTGCCAAAAGGACTGTTTCCAGAACTGTACAGTGTTTTACTTTGCTTTTCTCATTGTTCACTTTGTAGCATATTTTTAGCAGTTCTCTATGCCTTTCAACTCTTATGTAATCAACAGTGTTGGAAATTATACATTTCAAAAATAATGTGTTTGAAATAAATGTTTTTATTTTCTCTGTTAAGTGTAGTCTTTCTCCGTGGTTTTCTGCTGAAAATGTGCTCTTGTGACCCATTTGCACTTTCCTGGTAAACAAATGTCATTAAATGGGTTGGGAGGGTGGCCTAAATGGCTCGCAAGGGCAGTTAGCCTAGTACTAATCTATGAACCTAAATAAAAGTAAGAATATACTATACCAAAATGATGTATTCAGTGAAGGAAAACACATGCAAAGAAAGGGTGAAGTCTGAACACTGAACACTTTATAAGAGATCTGGGGACATAGGTTGACAGCAACCTCTTCAACCACCACATTGCCACTGTGGTCAGAAAGTCCTATGTGGCAAGGGTTTTGCATCCAGGAAGAAAAAAAGTCATCTGTCTCTACTCTTCCCTGACTAGGTCAGTCATGTAATGCTCCATTTGGCATGTACCTCACTAGACGCATGCAACAGCTGGAAAGTTCAAAAAAGTACCTCGCAAAGAGGATTCTAGGCCTTAAACACATGTCCTACACAGACAGACTCAAAAACTCCAGCTATTGTCTGTCTCATATAGTCTACTAAGAAACTATCTCTGTTTGACTTACAAAGCCATGTCTGACCCAGATCTGTTAGAAATGCTATATCCAAAGAAATCCCAATCCCTCCGCACCACACGCTCCAGAAACCTCAACCTCATTGCCACAATCAAAAGAACATGCTGGAGGGACAGGTTCATAACCCAGAGACTATCCATGCTCTGGAATAGACTTCCCATGCATGTTAAGCAGAGCACCTCACTGGCCCTCTTCAAGAGAAATCTTGATGAGTGGATGGGAAATAGAAAGTTCACCCCGGGGATCACACCAGTGGCTCTTCTTGATAGAGGCACTGGGAACTAACGTCGGGCGGCACGATGCCATGGCACTTTTATGGGCTAGGTTTGTAAAGGAGCTAGGGCCATTGGTCTAGTACACACCTATGAACCTATGTGCATTAATATTATATACCATGTTTGCAGCAGAATACTGTAGACCACAGAATTGTTGGCTGTCTGGCAGTGTGAACATTGGCTCCAGGTGATTCATTGTTGATGTGATACCTCAACCCCAGGTGCAAAAAGGAGTGTGTGTGTGTGTGTGTGTGTGTATTTTATATATATCTATATATGTGTATGTATACATTTTTATATATATATATATATATATATGTATATATGAATATAAAACTATATCTTTATATATATATATATATATATATATATATATATATATATATATATATATATATATATATATATATATATATATATATATATATATATATATATATATATATATATATATATATATATATAGATATATATATATATATATATATATATATATATATATATATATATATATATATAAATAAATAGATATATTTATATATAGATGTGACCTGGCCTGACGCATGCTCTTTGCCTGTTCTCAATATCACTGATTGTCTGTGGAGGCAATCCTCTTCTCTAGGTTCTCTCTCCTTTTCCCTCCTGACTCGCACTCCCCTCCACCCTTTCTCTGTAACCTTCCCTCCTTCCCTGCCTGTATTCCTTGCTCCTTCCCTGTCCCATTCTCTCACAGCACTAGTGTCCCTTCTCCTTTAGCCTCCCTACTGCCTTTTCCCCTTCCCCATATCTATATAGAGATCCCACTACCTGTGGCACCACATTTTAAAAAGCATTCCCAGCCATAAGGCTGCTAGCGTCGCCCGTTGGTAAGTGCTTCGGACTAACCTGCTTATATTTATAAAATAAACAAAGATAACCAAGAATAAACCCTAAATATTTCTATACAGGGGCTAGTGCTAGAGCAAGTGGCTTTCTGCCACCCAAACTAGCTTAGCACGATTACAAACGGAACTCCGAGGCTTCTGATAAGTGAGCTCTAAGTTTATTCATCCATTTATCGCTATCCTTGCCTTGATATTGTGGGCTACAACAAACAAATTAATTGCTGCTCATTATTCCTGCTGTATATTTTATTGAACCTCCTTTGCTCGCACTGCAAGTATGTGTAGTTAGAGTGTACTCGTGTAGCTGTACTCGCATGATACAAAAGATACTTGCGAGCTCAGACTTCTGCTAACTACTCCCCTGGGCTTTAAATGTTTCAAACAGCTTCGGTAACTGCAGTTAGTCCAGATATCCAGTAGCTAGTGTATAATGTCTGCCTCTGTTTCTAAGTTATGAGCACGGAAAAATACCAGATAATATAGTCTCAGCACTCAGGCTGCATATTATATTGAGCCATTGCAGCATTTTTATACTGCATCGACGTGCAACTGTTACTGTGTCTTGACATGAGCTGTGCTGTTGGCTTTCACATTTGTGCTTAATTTGTTCTGTAGAAATGCATTTTTCATTGCTGCATTCACTTGTACTGAACTTGCTTCTGCTTTAATTGTGCCACCAGTTTATCTCCGTGAATCTTATGTGCTTAAACTGATGCTGTGTTTTTTGTCACCAACATCCCTGCTGCTGCCTTGTATTGTTTACTTTGTTACTGTATAACATACTTCAGTATCTCCTGCTGCTCTCGCCTTCTTACAGGTCTCTCTCTTCCCGCTCACCTCCACCCTTATGCTAACCCTTTCCTCTGGCCTCTCCCACTATATCCCCACTACTTCCTAGCTACTTTTATGATTACCTCCTTTCCCCCCTCTCAATAGTAAGAATACTAATAGTCCTTTCTTTCTCCCTTAAAGCCTGCCCGGTCTTGCGTTTACTACCTCCCAAGGTGCATCTCCACAGTATTGGCCTGACTTTACCACCTCTGACATCAAGCCAACTGGAATCCTACTCAAGTGTCCTAAAGACGTAACATGCCACTGCCCAAAGAACTACAAGTGTATGTGAATTGCCTACTGTTTTTGTGAAATAATTCTGCTTAGTGTAGTGCCCCTCCGCACGTCGCTAGGAGCCTGCAGCAGTCTCCTTTCCCCCTATAACTTCCACTCTTCTCAACTACTTAACCCGGTTGTGATTATTACTTCGGTCACTAGGTGGCAGTGTTACCCTTTCTCTTATTTGGCCATATATCCATATAGCACCAGTCCATGTTAGAAACTACATTTCCAGTGATTCACCTCAATATTTTGGCTCATAGTTACATCCCAGTATACCCTTACCTGACCTGAAACATGCTCTTTGCCTATTCTCAATATCACTGATTGTCTGTGGAGGCTATCTTCTTTTCCTTGGCTCTACCCGCTCTGTTCGCCCAACGGGCTCACTCCGCTCCCCTACCCTGTCCCCATTTCCCACTTGTCCCCAGCATCTCTATACTTATACTCCAGGTATCCATGCCCACTCCCTAACCATCCAATCCAGCCATCTTAGCACCAACCAATCAAACTTTCTGACAACCCACCCGCTACCTATCACTTCTCACCTCCCCCACCTCTCCCACTGTACTCTGCCCAACCTACCTCTCCATCTATTCTGTATCATATCCACTCTCCAAGTATTGCAAACCTTACCATGCCTCCTAAACCTACCTCCTTCTCATCTCAAATACTCCTTCTCATCTTATCCTATATTTACCATCTCACCCAGCCCCTTTCCATCAACCATTCACCAACTTTGCACACTACTTACCTACTTACCCACTTCCCACACCACCCTCACACCCATCAATCCTTATATCCCCCTACCTGTATCCCATCAAAAAACATCTACTGTTTCCCTACAAACTCATTTATCTCTATAAGCACTCTGTTCCCTCAACAACCTGCCATACCCCTACAACTCTCATGACACACTCTACTCTGATAAGCTGTCCAAGCACCTCCTCAGCCTAATTCACCACTTCATTACCATCCTTCTCTCTGGTGATAAACACTGTAACCCAGGCCCCCTTAACCCCTCCTCAACATCCAAACCCATCCTGTTCACCTCTCTAAATGCCCAAAGCATAGCAAGCAAAATCCCCAACCTCCATGCCTGGCTTCTCTACAATCAACCAGATATCCTGTCTATTTCTGAAACCTGGTTAAAACCCAATATAAAGGACTCAGAAATAACACCCCCAACTACTTTATCAAAGAAAGAAAAGATAGAACCCACAGAAAAGGTGGAGGAGTAGCTCTCCTATACTCATCCTCCCTATCTGTTACCCCTTATTCTAAACCTATTCCCCAATTCAACAACGCCGAAATAATTTTGGCCGTGCTTCAACTAAATAAACACAAATGCGTATGCATAGCCTCTCTATATATTCCCCCTGGGGGACAACATCTCTGTACTTGAAGATATTCTCTCCTGGCTTTCCAACAACATTAGTAATGAAACAGTAATAGTGGATGACATGAATATAAATTAGTCCTCCATTCATTCCCCCATGAACTCCATAAACATTAACATTTATCATTTCTTTCAGCTAATCAATTCTACTACTAGACCGTCTAAAAACCTCTCCACTGGTAGTATCCTAGACTGGGTCTTAGTTTCTCATCCTCTCGAATAGTGGCACACTTCCTGGCTCCCTCAGTGACCACCTTCCCACATTTGCCAACTGCCTTCCTTTCCCCCTTACAAATATCTCATAACTGTATTTCCACTCGTTCCCTAAAGAACTTTAATCTCAGTACCTTCTCGACCTCACTAAAATCAATAAACTGGAGCTGTCTGAAAACTCTCCCCCTGGATAATGCCATATCCTACTTCAACTCAACATTCTTAAACCTCCTAGATTCATATGCTCCTCTAAAAAAAATAAAAGAATAAAAAGCAAAACTGTCCCATGACTAACCAAGGACACACTAGCTGCCATGCACCTTAGAGAAAAAGCTTTGGTACGCCACCAGAAAAATAAGACCCCATCCACCTTTAATGAATACAGAGCGCTCCGCAGCAAAGTCAAAAAGCTTATAGCAGACCACAAAGCTTATTTCTCCATACTACAAAGTAACCATAAAACAAATCCTAGAACATTCTGGAATGGGATCTTCACCCTCCTCAATCCTTGCAAAAAAGAAAACCCTTGTCCTGACCCCAATGCTCTAGACATAGATCTGGCCACTCATTTCAACTCTTTCTTCATCAACTCAGCAAACTTATCTCATCCTTCACTAACAGTGCTACTACTACAACCCTTCCCCTATCCTCCCCTTCCCCTTCACTTTCAAATATCTCCACCTCTCAACCTTCTCCTTTCTCTATAAAACCCATTCCCACATCTACCATAAAAAAAACTTCTCCAAAAACTGAAACCCTGCTCCAATGCCCCCAACAACATTCCCTCATACTTCCTTAGTATAGTCACCGAAGCCATTGCCTTCCCCATCTCTATTTTAATCAACCACTCTAGCCAAGAAGGCTGTATACCCCAAATTTGGAAAATGGCCTTAGTCTTACCCCTTCACAAAGGGAGCAACAACGATAATGTCACAAATGTCAATCGCATTGCAATCTTATCCCCATCTCCAAAGTTCTTGAAATGCATCCATCTACAACTCCTAACTTCTCATACACAACCACTTACCAACTCCCACATACCATGGTTTCAGACCAGGCCACAGCACTACCACTGCTCTTCTGTCCTTCCTCGAAACTGTCAGCAAAGCCTGTGACTCTGGCTGTACTGTGTCTACACTCCTACTGGACCTCTCTAAGGCCTTCGACACCATCTCTCACAACCTTCTCCTAACAAAACTCTCTAATCTAAACCTATCTCTTTCCTCTCTTAACTGGCTCTCTAGTTACCTCTCAAATAGGCAACAAGCAGTTAAATGGAAAAAAGCCACCTCCCCATTCTTCAGCACACCCACAGGTGTACTACAAGGCTCCATAATGGGTCCCCTCCTGTTTAATATTTTCATAAATGATTTTTACCACTCAATCCCTAACACAAATCTTGTTCAATATGCAGATGATTCAACTATAATCTGTTCTGCCACCTCTGTTCCCACTCTCTTAAAACTAACCCAAGATGTTTTTTCTACCACTGAACAGTGGATGAGAGACAATCGCCTTGCACTCAATGCCTCAAAAACTAAACTTGTGTTCTTTACCCCTTCTAAAACGACCATTATAGATAAAAACACATTCTCTGTCACCAGTCACAACAATACAACTCTCGAAGTCGTACCGGAGACCAAACTATTAGGTGTCCTCATTGATGATCAGCTTAAATTCACCTCCCACATAAAAAAAACCCACCAGAAACTTGGTATGCTCTACCGCCATTGTCGCTACCTCACTCTCTACCACATTCCTCATCCCTTCTCTCCTTTGTGGTGCCCCACTCCTAACTAACCTACAATCCACACTTACGTCAAAACTCTCCTCCTGCTATAATAAGATTGCAAAGTTTGCCACTACCCACAATTCGTCTACCCATTACTGTGTTGCCCTTCACAAACTAGATTGGTTAGAGCTACCTAAGTATCTCACCTACATTCAACTCACTCATGTTCACAAACTCATTTTTGCCCCTCCCTCTGTCTCTCCCTATCCTCATCCCTTAAAATGCACCTTCCAGAAAGATCCTTAAGATCCAACAATCAAAACTTGATAGAATTGCATAAACCCATCCACCACCACCCCCCCGGCAAAAATCTCCTATGCTTTTCCCTTGCTCGTTAGTGGAACTCCCTACCACCATCTATTCGTACCATCTCTAGTCACTCTTCCTTCAAACCCTCACTGCACTCACACCTAACATCTCTCTGGAAATGCTCCTGCTCCCATCCCACATAACCCTGTCTTCTCTCTATACCTCACATATCTCATGTATTCCAGAGCCCTATTCTT
The DNA here is from genome assembly GCF_019279795.1 of Protopterus annectens. NCBI lineage: Eukaryota > Metazoa > Chordata > Ceratodontiformes > Protopteridae > Protopterus > Protopterus annectens. The sequence continues at coordinate 1,101,320,016 of NC_056728.1, read as the reverse complement.
TTCCTCATAAAGTACTAGCAGAAATTTACAACAATTCTTATTTTTCTTAACCTTAACTATTTGTTTCATATTGTATCTTTAAATACTATGATTTTAGTTGTACTTCTGTATTTACTGTTGTATAATTAATTGTTTATAACTTTTGATGTTCTTCGTGTTTCACTGTTGCAGTCATTACATTTGGGTAATCTGCTGGCAGGATGCCCTCAGTCGGCCTGAATATCAAAGTCTTGCGTCCTGCGTCGGTTGCTGTCTCCTCTTCCATGACGTCAGGTCATCAGGGGCATAAAACATGCAGCCAACGCCATTTTATTCATTCTTTCTTGCCGCACGGTGCCCGAAGCAGAAGCAGTTCGCAATAAATTTTCGCATTCGAGTTTCAGAACCAAAGTCTTCAATTAAAGATAAGTACCCCATTGGGGAAACGTTTTCTTGCTCCTTACCGATGTCAGTAAAAGTTAATAATTGCATTACTTGTGGGAAGCAAATTCCTCATAAGGATTTTCATTTGTACTCTATTCCTTGCCTAGGCCAGATCATAACCTGTCTTGCTGTCGGTTTTGTGCTAGATTTAACCAACGCACTGTTAAGCATCAGTATATTTTTGCTTCAAAATATTTTGGATCCAGATTTAATTACCCTGAAATGTCATCGGATAGCAATTTCCAACATTGTCTGTAAGACTTATGAAATCTCCTAGTTGTTCATAAAAAAAAACCATGTGCAAATATTGTATTTGTACCTACCACCTGAAATAAGTACATTCATTTTTTTCTAAGGGATCCTTAAAAAAAAACGTTCATGTGTGTGTGTGTTTTTAAAAAAAAAACACTAATAACAAAAAATAAATAATATATATACATATACATACAATAATTAATTAAAAAAATGAATGAATTAATCACACAGTATGTACTAGTAGTGTAGAACCTAGTTAAATAACTCAACTACTAAACTACTACTGCACACTATATAAAATAAATATATATTGTTGTGTTAGTTTCCTGATAATGCTAGGAAAGGCTTGATACTAATGTCATTCAACCAGGTTTTCTTTCCTGTCTGATAAGGATTCATCTCTTTAAACTCTTTCAACCAGCTTCAATTTACCACCAAAAGGAACAATAGAAACTTGATCAATGATGTAAATTTAAAAAATATAAGCTATGTTTTTCACTTTATATGTATGCATCTGTGTCTGTTATTCACGCTTCTACTCTACTATGTGTGTATACATATCCTTTAATTACTTTCTTTCTGTTTTCCTGATGTCATTGTACTGCTGTGTTGTTACATGTTGGCCAGATCATACTGTTTACCATATCCTTACAATTCCTGGCCAAGCTTATGATGCTAGTCATGATGTCATCCCAATCTCGACATTTTGTCAAGGTGACGTGCTCTACATTGTTGTACATCATTTGTGATTTTGTTGTTCCTTCCTACTCTACTTGAACTGCTAGTCCACTGTTGACTCAGTTCTTCCAGCAGAGTGTTGTTGTGTATGTCGTCTTGTGTATATCATTTATTGATTATTCTATCTCTCTCCTCGTCTAACACATGTAAATAACTACTAAGTCTATTAATGATATCACTGACGGATGTATCGTATGTCACTCTTGTGTAACACACATACTCTTGTAACATAGTTGCTCTTCTTTCTAATTGTCTATGCTAGATCATGTTATGTCATAATTTTATTATGTTTGCCAAATTGCTAATTCAATCATATCTATGACCATTTTCTGGGGTGGGTAGTTTATATCCCATAACAATTCCAGTAACATAGTTCCACTAATGCATGTCATCCTTAGTGAATGTCCCTACACACGAAAATGCGGCCCTTTTTTATATTCCAGTTACATGGGGAGGATGTATAGGGTAGTCATCTAATCTTGTGAAAAGTGGAGAATTTATATATCTAGAAATATATATTCCTTATAATACATAACCTGTATTATCTGGTCAGAAATTTCAATACACAAATAAATTTCAATACTATCCTATGGTTAGAAAATTAAGATATTTCATGAATTCAAAAGCACAAGAATTCCTATGATTATATCCCTGGTCTCCAAAATATTGGAAAGGTGGAAAATATAATAGGAGATATCTGGATACAATTCCCATCATGTCAACTACACAAACGATTTTCCATCTAGCTTAACCATTAGCACAGTATGGGTACATTAGCTGCAAAAATCCAAACCTGCCTGGTTAGGGACGCCCCTGGTCTGCTTGAAATATTATAATTGTAGTCTTGCACCAGTCCCATCAGTCAGCATCATCAAATCAAATTGAAAAGAATTAGATTTTATCCCAAGTAAAAACTACAAAAACTCCAAAAACTCATTCTTAATAGATACTAGAAAATAGATCTTTGATGTCTATTGATTGATATTATGAGCTCTATTATTTGTCATTGGTCAATTTTGTCAAGAATCTGGGTATCCTAGACCATTTGTGTGGAGCAGAATCTTTGATGTTTTTAATCATCTGTCTATATCTGTTATATCTTTCATGTTTTTGATCTAGATCCTGATACAGATCAAGATCTTGATATTTACGACACTTGAAGTGGATAGTTGCATAATCTCCATATGTATCTTGGGTATCCCAAACCGCTTTTAAAATGTGTATGTATCATTTGTTATTCAAAATGTTTATCGGTATCTCTAAACATAGATGTCTAAAAATATCCCAATATTAATTTGATTCATCTTTTGTAATATTCCATTCCTTGATTCATAATAGTCTCACACCCACACTTGATATAGCAATATATGTGGAGTATATTCTTTGCTTTAATTAGTTTCATGAATCTAATACTTCTCCTTGCACATAAATTCTTTTCATTTTTCTTTTCTCTAACATCCTTCATGTTTCTATGTTCTCTCTTGTCATTCCTATTGTCTTGTAATAGTCTTTGTGTTTTTTATACAGTGTCTCCTATAATAGTTTAATATAGATACTTTATTCATTTCACATAGAACTTTTCTAATTTCGCGTATTCTCTTCTCCGATGTATAATTCCTTTCTGGTTCTTGTTAGGTATCTTTTTTTTTCCCTTTTTACTCCAAATTGAGCCGCCTCTTTCAAATTGTGCTTCCAACTGAGTTGTCCTTAAAAACATCTTAACTTCTTTATATTATTTCATGTCTGCCTCCCAATTCCAAACCCTTGATCATCTATCTTCAATCCTGTAAAGATAAGGTCTTGTCCCTTCGCTGTCTCTGTGTAATTATATACTTTCAGTGCTGTCTGCACTGTTGTCCTTGATTATTTTTGCTGTAAAACCTATTTCCATGAACTTAACTACAGGTAAAACTTGTGGGGATGTGTTACCTATTAGCTTGACAGGTATGATGTTGATATCCTATTATACCTCCTTGGATGCATTGTTGTTGCTGTGGGCCAAACCTCCTGCCCAAAATTTGTCTAATTTCTTGCACTTCCTAGTTATTTTCTTATTAAAAAATTGCCCTTAGAAACCTATCCCTTAAAATACCTTTCCCTAAACTTGGGATATCCAGGTCTTTGGATGGCTGGGCGGTTCCTATTGTTCTTATACAGTCTTATCCATGCACTAATTATGTTATTTGTTTCTATATGCATCCCCACCCCTTGTTGTCCACACAATCATTGAATTAGTGTATAACTCTTTCCACAAGTCAAAATCTTGTGAAGTTTAGATAATAATTCAAGTGTTTAGTTTTGTACCACTTAATCTTGTATGTCTACCACATTAGTAAAACAGTAATTTTGACTTTTCACCAATTTGTCAAAGTTTTTGATGAAAGTTTCATATGATCCAACAAATTTCTCACCAAATCATTGAATTCTTTCAACCTCCACCCATGTATTACCATCTTAGGGGTAAAACATTCAGCCAATCTACTAGTCTACTTTTTCATATCTTTAATCTCACAAGTTTCTACTTTAGTCATATATAAGATTGAACAATTTCCTGTTTGTCTGTTCATTTCATAAACAAAATCTCTTTTTATGATAATACCTTTTCAATTAATCAATGATGTTTGTTAAGAACTACAATAATCAATTTCTTTGATTACATTCACTCATTTAATTCCTTGTTGATATGTTCATTTCTTTTTTTTTTAGAACTCCCCTTTTCATAATTTTTTGCTTTAGAACCCCCTTTTCATAATTAAAGGCAATTTTGATATAACTTTTACATTCAATTCAACAGTGTCTTTGACAGTTACTTGAATCTAGTGTTTTTTTCCTTATGTCTATTTTTTCCTTCATTCCTTTGGTCGTTCTCCTGTTATATTCCTTTGCAGTGCCACGGTGTTATCACAAAAGGTAACAAGGTGAAGTCCTGCTAGTATCTATTTTCTGATCAATTATAAACTCAATCAAAATGTAAAATCCGGTTGAATATTTCCTAGCATTATCACAAAACTAATACAACAATTTTGACACACATCAATAACCTAGCAGGTAGTTATAGTTGCTTGAGAAATTGAATTAGGGTATTACACTAATAGTATGTACAAATCACTAGTATTGCACTAATTCATGTATTTTAAACAATTAATATTAATTATTTTAATCTATGTATTTATGTTATTTAATATTATCAATAATTGAATTTGTATTTATTTTTTTAAATTTATCACAGTTATGAATGTATGACTTTTCAAATAGATAGACAAATTTCAATATTTTAACAAACATGGTTTATTAAACATAGTAGAGATTTTATAATTCAATATGACACATATGGAAATTTTTTTTGTACAAGCATTATTTTTATAAAATTGTAATTTGTTCTGGCTAATATTTATGAATTTTATAATTATTTATTCTTTTTTAATTTGTAGAATTTTACTAATGATTCTATAAGGATTTATCTTATATTGTTCTTCTTAAGGCTGTGTTTATAATTTGAATATATTGTTTAAGTAAAGCCGGTGGGTCTTAGCTACTAAGGTTTGTTTCTCACGTTCGTTTTTTGCTATGGTATCGCTTTATATGAGTCACGGATTTGTTGTTATTTAGCAATCCGACTACCGGAGTTCACAAAAAATGCAAAAAAAAAGACAGAGACGGACCGTCAAGGTCCAAAATCGACGACGAAGCTTCTCCTAAGCCAGTCGCTAGTGCGTCTGTACTCAGTGAGGCGCTTTTGCAGCCCCTGATACCTGCTACTTTTGAGTAGCAGGCCTCTACTGAGACCCATGCAGAGTCCGGTATGCCGCGAGATTCTCAAAGTATTGTACCTGCGGATGTCTCTCCCTCAGATGGGTCCGGAGCTGCTGAGCAAGCACCGGCTTCTGAGGGTGTTTTCAGGCCTCAACATTTCTATATAAAACCGATGTCAAAAACAACTTCTAAGTCTAAAAAAATTACGCATGAGTCACTTGCTCAGGCCCCTATGCCTAAAAAACAGATTATCAAATTGGCTGAGGACTTAATTATCTTGATCAGGGGTTCCCAACCCCCCCCCCCCCGCTAAGAGGCCTAGGCAAGACGTTGATTATGAATCTTCAGATCAAGTTTCTATTTCTTCTTCTTCCTCTTCTGATCAGGAATTTTCTATACCACCCTATGAGGATTCAGATGAAGAGGAATCCATCCCATCTGCATTTCCTCCTGAGGATTATTCTTTTGGAGAAATCTTGCATACTTTAAGGGAACATTTTCATTGGGAGAGTCAGGATTTCTCTGAATCAAAAAAGAGGCTTGGGGATTTCCTTCTTCGTTAGCATAGGCCTTTGGCTATACCTCCTGTATTAGACATTGTTGATGATGTGTTTTCTGAGTCAAGCGTGGCTCCTGATTCCCTACCTCCGACTCCTAGTAAGCCAGACAGATATTACAGGGTTCCTGACTCCCACAAATTTTTATTCAAAAATCCTGCTGCTGATCCTGATCCTGAAACTATCTCACAGGGCCCCAAAGGTGTAAAGGCCTCTACAGCCAAAAATCCTACCCCCTCTGATAGAGATTCCAAGGCGCTGGATAGATGGGGAAAGAAGGTTTATACATCTGCACCCTTGGCAATTGGGGCCTTAAACTGCCAGTTTCATATGCTTGTATATCAACAGCATATTATGGGCATATTGAAACAGAAAATGATGTTGATTTCTGATTGTGTGGAGAATAAAGAATTACAGGAATTATTGCATGCAGCAGAATAGGTTGGAAAGCATACTTTGCAATGTGGTTTTGATTCCTTGGAGGCCTCTTGCAGGGCCGCAGTTACTGGATCTGTGATTAGAAGGCATACCTGGCTCAAGGAGGAAAGTCTGCCTGATCATGTTAAAGGTAAATTGTTGGATGCAGCTTTACAGCATGATACTCTGTTTGGTAATAAGGCAGAAGAGGTTTTAAAGAAAATGAAACACAAAGCTAAATCTATGCAAACTATAAAAGATTTCTTACAAGTGCAGCCACCCAGATTCAGTAGGCACTGGCCCACTAAAAATTGGTCCTTTCCTGTGTCCAGCAGAGCCTCACAAGGCAAATCCAGGTGCTCAAAAGGCTCTAGATACCAATTACAGGGTTCTTACAGGTCAAAGCAATGGGGTGCCTCTACCTCCAAATCTGGAGGAAACAAAGCACAACCCTACAGTAAGCAGTCTCAATGACTTCCCTCTACCATCACCAAGCACTTATCTTTTGGCAGCCCCCTTTGGGGGAAAATTAGCACTTTGTGCTCAAAATTGGCAGTTAGTTACCCATGACAAGTGGGTATTAAACATAGTATCCCAGGGGTACAGATTTAATTTTCATACTTTGCCAATTCCAAACGGTTGGCCAGATCTGCCACAAAATCAGTGGGCAGAGGCTCAGAAACAAGTTACGTCCCTCATGGATATGGGGGCTATTCAACCAGTACCAGAACAGGAAAAAGGACAAGGTTTTTATTCAAGACTGTGTTCCTGGTTCCCAGAAAAGACAATACTAGACTTATCGATTTTGAACACGTTCTTGTACATTCCAAAATTCAAAATGCTGACTTTATAACAGTTACTGCCCATGCTGGGCAAGAACGCTTGGTTAGTGACTCTAGACTTAAGAGGCATACCTGCATATCCCAGTAAGGGAATTGTGCAGAAGAAACCTCCATTTCAAGGCAGGTTTTATGCCTTATCAATTCTCTGCACTGCCGTTTGGCTTATCTACTACGCCCAGAGTCTTTGCAAAGTGCCTGGCACCAGTAATTGCATTTTGCAGACAAAGAAGCATACATATCTGTCCTTACTTGGACGACTGTCTCATTCAAGCAGAAAACAAGGACATTCTTCTTCAACATCTGGTGTTTGTAAAAAGGCTTCTAACATGCCTAGGGTACATAATAAATGAAAAGAAATCACAACTGGTACCCTCTCAAAAAATTACATTCCTGGGTGCAAGCTTGAATACAACTGCCCAGATGACTTACCTTATGCCAGACAAACAAAGGCAACTGACTATATACTTCAAACAGATGGCAACAAAAACCCAGTTATCTGCAAGACAAATTCTGCAGGCTTTGGGGTTCATGCCATCCTGCATTCTACTAATTCCATATGCAAGACTGCATATGAGGAAACTTCAGTGGTATCTAAAAAGTTTATGGAGTCAGCATTGTCACAGTCTGGAAACAATGATTCCTCTCATTCCCTGCCTACAACAAGAGTTTCTGTGGTGGGCAGAGATATGTCACCAAAACAAGGGACGGTCTTTCACTGTACCCCCCTGCCACCCAAACCCTAACTACAGATGCATCAGACTATGCTTGGGGGGCCCACCTGGCGGGGAGATGCATTCAGGGCATATGGTACCCAAAACAAATGCATCTGCATATCAACCAGAAAGAGATGCTAGCTGTTAAGAATGCCTTGACAGCCTTCAAGGACTTACTTCATCCAGGACAACTACTGATAAAGACGGACAACACCACGATTATGTGGTACATAAACAAGCAGGAGGTACACATTCCTACTCCCTTTGCAGACTAGCAATGGCATTGTGGGACACAGCCTTGACTTGCCAAGTACATCTTCAAGCACAATTCCTGCCAGGAAAACAAAATACTTTGGCAGACGACCTAAGCAGAAATCTTATGGACCCTCACGAATGGAAACTAGATCCACAAGTCTTCAACATAACACAGAAATGGGGGAGCCCAGACATAGATTTATTTGCCTTTCCCCAAAATTATCAACTGGACAAATTCTGCACAAGGACTTACCACAGACAAGCATGGAAATGGATGCTGTATCCTTCAGTTGGAAAAACCTATCAGTCCACGCCTTTCCTCCTCTGCCTGTTCTCCCCAAGGTCATACTAAAGGTCAGACAGGAAAAAACAAAAATGATCCGAATTGCCCCGGACTGGCCTCGCCAGCACTGGTACCCAATTCTAAGGAATATGTCTCAACTCCCTCCTTGGTACTTTCCCTCAAATACCTCATCTACTGTCTCAGCAGAGCAATCATATTCTGCACACTCAGCTCCAAACTCTGAGCCTGGCAGCATGGCTGATCTTGTAATTATTCAAACACCACCTCTCAGTAAATCTGTGATGGATCTCATTTTGGAAGCCAGAAGGCCTAGTACTAGAAAATCTTATGCTGATAAATGGAAGAGATTCTGTGCTTGGAACCTTGCCCAAGGAACGGACACAGCAAAACCAAATATTCCTCAGATTTTACAATACTTGACTGAGATGCTTGACAAGGGCCTATCTTTTTCTTCAATAAAAATACATGCCTCTGCCATCTTGGCTCATTACAATACGGAGCCTCCCATCTTTTCTCATCCTCTGCTAAAACAGTATCTTAGAGGGACCAAAAATTTAAGGCCTCCCAGAAGATCACCAACTCCTGCATGGGACCTCAATTTTGGGCTGGCAAAACTCACCCTGCCTCCTTTTGAAAAAGTAGCTACTGCGGATATAAAGTTTTTATCTTGGAAAACAGCTTTCCTTTTGGCAATCACTTCAGCAAAAAGGGTTTCAGAACTACAGGCCCTCATAGCTGTGGAGCCTTTTATTACATTTTACCTGGACAGGGTGTCCCTCAGGACCAATCCTTCCCTTTATGCCTAAGGTGGTATCCAGTGTGGCTCTTAACCAAACCGTTCACCTGCCAACATTTTACCCAAGTCTGCAGAACAAGGGGGAGTGGATTCTGCATTCGTTGGACGTACACAGACAACTAAGATTCTACTTAAACAGGACCAAATCTCTAAGAAAGTCGGAGCAACTACTGGTGGCATTTGCTGCAGGATCATAGGGGAAGGCTATATCAAAGCAGACTATTTCTAAGTGGATAAGCCACTGCATTCGTTTCTGCTACATGCATCATGGTAAACCGGTGCCCAAGGGAATCGGGTCACATTCCACCAGGGCTGCCTCTACCTCAGCAGCCTTTCTCAGAGGAGTTCCAACCAAAGACATCCTAGAAGCTGCTACTTGGAGCTCTGTTCATACTTTTACAAAGCATTATCATTTGCCTCTTTTCTCTAAGTCCAGGGCAGGCTTTGCCACTGCAGTTCTGCAGGGCCTTATAGCCGCTCCTAATGCTATTTAGTTCCATCCTCCAATCCATAGCTTTGGGATTCTACCCAAATGTAATGACTGCAACAGTGAAACATGAAGAACATAGTACAGTTGTGTATACTTACCATAAATGTAGATGTTCGAGTGTATTCACTGTTGCAGTCCGGGTTACCCACCAGCCATCCCCCTTTTTTCTAGAACTTCTCTTTCCTTCACTATATTCTAAAGCCTTTGTGGTGTATTTGCTTTTGGATGAAGATAAATGTTATGTTGCTAAAAGTGCATTTACATATATATTGCTGTTTATACACACACACACACACACACACATACACATATATATATATATATATATATATATATATATATATATATATATATATATATATATATATATACACACACACATATATATATTTATTTATTTGCGCTCCCTGTCGGCTGCATGTTTTATATCCCTGACGACATGAAAGAGGAGACGGCAACCGATGCAGGACCCAAGACTTTGATATTCGGACCGAATGAGGGCAACCTGCCAGCAGATTACCAAAAGTAATGACTGCAACAGTGAATACACTCTGACATCTACATTTATGGTAAGTGTACACAACTGTACTTTATTGTGGAGCTTTTCATAATTACTTGTTTATAACTTTTGTTATTGTGGCGCTTTTCAACCTAGGACTCCATTGAAAATGGGTTCTTCTTGGCCCAGTGGACCATCCTGGCAAACAAACTGCAAATAAATATATAAATATATATATATAAATATATATATATATATATATATATATATATATATATATATATATATATATATATATATATATATATATGTGTGTGTGTGTGTGTATGTATATAGATATAGTGTACCATCAGAAGGTCGAACCTGACCTCGACCCACTTTCGCGAAACCGACAATGTCGAATTCCGACATTGTCGAAATATGACTTGCCATAAACCTTGGAACGGGCTTTGACATGGGTCGAGATTCGTACTCAGACAATGTCGGGTTCGACATTGTCACCATTCAGCCTCCAGATGTCGACTGGAGTAGGTTCGACTGAACCCACTTCGACCTTTTGACCGTCTCCCCATATACATATATACATATATATATATATATATATATATATATATATATATATATATACACATATACACACACACACACACACCTTTTTTTTAAATGTAATTTTAATTGCTATTGTATCACTGCTTAAATTTTACTTGTTTCCACTCAGACTCCTGGGCTGTTTAAAATAGTTAACTGTCTACAAGTTGATGTATACATAGAATATTTTTTCACATTTTTGGTGTATGTTCAATAAGTAACTAAAATATCATAACTGAAGAAGTCTTGTTTAACTGATGCATTCCTTATTCTTTCTGGTAGTGAATAGCATTCATTCTTGAAGCAGAGTGGGCAAATTGCAAAGACGCCATTTGTCTTGTATGTGTTTATTATTATTCCTAGTTATCCAAAATGCTCAGAGTGGTCATCACAGGTGTAATTGGTGCATTAAGCAAAGGTTATGCAATGATATTTCTGACTGATCTGCAATACAAAAGTAAGGGATTAACAAGGTTTGTGAGATGATGGGAGTTCAAGTATGTCACAAGTCTGTTTCTGCCAAGCAAGCTAAAATGAGAACTGTCCAAATAGTAGAAAATGTTATGAAAAAAGTGGCAGCAGTAACAGCGGGGATTGTTATCACTCCGGTTTTGAATGTAGAATGCTGCACCAGCTCACTTCTTAATGGGAGAAAGTTTTCAAGTCTCAGTCACGTCAAAGCACTAATCCATCTTTTAGCTTGTTGGCATATGGAGAATCCTGCAACCATGTTTAAAGAGAAATTTTTATGCATTGGCAGCTGCTGTTTTTTTTTTTTTTTTATATACACAGTCTCAGTTAGTATGCAAGTTGAAGATTGTACAGGGGAGCTTGCCTTCCTTTGGAAATGATTTTTGCAGTGCAGAGGTGTGTGTGTGTGTGTGTGTGTGTGTGTGTGTGTGTGTGTGTGTGTGTGTGTGTGTGTGTGTGTGTGTGTGTGTGTGTGTGTGTGTGTGTGTGTCTGTGTGCCCCCATGTTTGCTAATTTTATTATGACTTTCTGGGAACAAAATTATTTGTTTAAAACTGAATTTTATACTCGTGTGAAATTTTATTCAAGATTTTTAGACGATTTGTTTTTTATCTGGGAAGGTGAGCAAATTGAATTAGAGGCTTTTATTGAGTATATTAATAGTAGTATTTGGTTTTTGTCGTTCACACATGAGATGAACAGAGATACTATTACATATTTAGATGTTAGACTTATTGTTGATAGAATTAGTGGGAAATTGGAATCCAATATATTTAGAAAGTCAACCTTCTCAAATTCGTACTTGCATTATGCAAGTTGGCACCCTGACCATCAGAAAAAGGCCATAGTTAAAGGGCAGATGGTCAGGGCAGCAAGAATGGTGAGCAATATAAATGAATTTTATGATGAATTAAATTTCATGATGTCCCTGTTTATTAATCGTGGATACCCAGATGAGTTGTGTAAAAATGTGTTAAATGAAGTTAAGTTTAAGAGGGATACAGGTATTTATAAAGCTTTAATTAGTGGTTTATTGTCTGAAGACAATATGATTGGTGGGCGACATTTAAATAGAAATTTTGATTTAAGTTCCATTCCCTTCTACATAACAACATATAATGATATTACTTATATTATTAAGAAAATAATTGACAAAAATTGGCAAATAATGGACATGGATAATAGTTTTGGAAAAATATTTCAGGGCAACATTACATATATTTTTAAAAAGGATTTATCTTTTAAAAAATTATTTGAGATGGCTACCTACAATAATGGAAGAGTTATCAATAATAAAAAATTGGGTAATTTTAAGTGTGGTAGGTGCTCTATGTGTACATATATTTATACTACGGGTAAGAATGTTATGGTTAATCATTGCAATATAAAAATAGGATGTCATTTTAATTGTTATTCAACTAATGTGGTGTATATAGCTTTATGTCAGCTATGTGAAGCGTTTTATGTCGGTAAGACCAGTAGACATATGAGAGACAGAATTAGGGAGCACTTGAGTGATATTAAAAAATCTAAGAGCACTAACGCGTTGGCAAGACATGTTATACAGAATAGTAATCATCACTTTAGATTTTTTGGTGCATCCCAAATTATTAAGGATCAACAAGGAAGGATTACTACTTATGATTTGGATGCAGAAGAATTAAAAATACAGATTAAGTTGAATGCATATAATTGGCCTGGCATCAATGAGTGTTGTAGTATTAAACCCATACTTAGATTAAAACATATTAAAGGTAGATAAATTTATATGTAATATTAGGGATAGTGTTCATTATTTATGTTAATAATATATTCAGTATTTTATGAATGTGCACAATAATGTTAATGTTTTTAATATATAGTATTAATGTTTTTATTAACTAGTTTTTGAATAGATTTTAATATTTTTGCTTTATATATAATATTTTGTGTATAACATACATGAATTTATATTTATATATATATTAGGGTTGTTTATAATATATGTAGTGTAAGTAGTTTATTTAGATTTGTATTATAGGCTTTTCATATTTGCAATTTATTGTATATAAGTTTTATAAAAATTTATAAAGTTCATGTGTTTTTAAATAGCAGGTTTTTTAAGGATTTAATTGATTGATTGAATAATTGCTGATTTACGTGTGGTATATAAGATGTGCGTATTTTATATTTTATGTTATCTGATGAAGTCCGGGTCGCGGACAAAACCTAGGTTATACCTAAAATAAACGGTGTGAACAGCACGGATTATTTCTGTTGTGGCTATTTCATCTGTAAGGACATTGCATTGCTCCAGTTCGTTTTTATTGGGATATTTTATTATTGCCTGTGTGAGAGACTACCAGTATCCACTACTTCGGTAGTGTATGCCCTACCTCCATCGGAGATATTGTTGGGTTTTTGTATATATCTCATTACATATTTTTATTTAGAGTTTATGTGAACTGTTTGGTGTAGTGGTACTATTACAGAGTGAGTCCTTCTAAGTTAAGGTATAAGGTTAGGTGTCGAGGCTTCACCCCCTCTCCAGCTTGTATGCTAACCCTGCCCCTGTCCCTCTAACCCTACACCTCATCTTAGAGAAACCCTCTCAGTGATGCGGTGGTAGTTTTTCTTTTCTGACTGGGGTTTACTTGGCCTTTGTCTTACTTGGTTTTTGGTGTGTGCGCCATTCTATATGCTTTCATTGACCAATAGTGATTTGATGATTATATATTTCGACCGCTTGCTTTAAGTCCACACACACAAACATTGTGTGTGTGAAGGTGGGGGTGTGTCTGTGTATGGGGGTGGGGGTGTGGCTGGGGTGGGGCTGTGTATGTGGGTGTGTGTGTGTGTGTCTGTGGATACATATACATAGATATGTGCTGTGTTTAATAACTTGAAAATAGTGGTACAATACACATGGTTTATAATTAATGTCTTGCTGTACAGAGTTGAGTGCTGTGTGGTATACCTTCTTTCTAGAAGGCAGTCTGTTTCACCACATGAAAGGATAGATTTGGTCTGCTCTTCCCACAGATATCAGCAGTGCACATTTTTGGTCTCTCTTCTGTCTAGCTCACTGACTAAAGTAGGGTTAACATGATCCTCTGTCACCCAGTGCAGTGCCTGTGGTTATGCAGTGTTTTTTCTGTATCTTGCACTTCTGCATTAAAGAATTGTGTGGCAGAGTCCACAAACCACAATGACAGTGTTTCACAGCACTGAGCCATGCCACATCTTTCTTCCTCTCTCCAAGGATGCTGACGCGTATCTCTTCCATCAAGTTGCTTGCATTGAGGAGAGCCTGGGGGACACATGTATCCTGTAATAACTGTAGATGTTTTCAAGTCCTAGATATCCTGAGGCTCTGCTGCGCTCTGCTTTAACTTTGGTAAATTAAATGGAGTTTTTTTTTTTCAGAGTCAGTGACTTGTGGTTCATTCAAGCAGCCGATCAGGACTTGTGAAAGCAAGCCTGTGACTTAAATCCTCTAACCCTTGTTCACTGTTGTAGTATCAGTATTCTTTACCACATGCAGTACAGTGCATTTTGGAATCCATGTAAGCAGAAACCACTTGTGAGGATGATTAAAACAAAGGTCACTGCAAGGATTATGTTCTTATCTCCCAGTTGTATTTTATTATAGTGTGCAGTGATGCATTAAAATATTGGAGTTTCTTGACTATTCTATAGAAATTGAGTCCAGCATGATTTCTGATGTATTGGGTAATTGTACGAAATGCCTCTAATACTTGTAGCAGTTCATATAACCTCAGTGTAGATGATTGATTTGCTACTTTCAAAGATCGCAATAGAAGACTTTATTGGCATATTTGGGTGATATTTCTTACCTTGATACTTAAAACTTGCCCTTATGTAATTCATTCCCAACATTTTTCATTAGGAGTGGAATTGATCTGTGTTTTAAGTCGGAGACCATTCTTTAAACAACAAGAATATTATGTACTCTAGTTATGTTAATGTGTATTGCTGAATGGTTGCAATCACATATATTGAGTATTCTAATGCTGTGCATTTTCATTATGGACATGATGAACTTCAGCAGGTATGTCATATGCAAGAGTATTTGAGAATTTGTAGTGATATCTCAGACTTGTGTTTCCTTCAGTTCTGCAGGCATCAAAGCGAGAGGAGAAGAAACTTCGTGTTGAGAACTGTAGACTAAAGAGAGAAATTAAAGCACTGAAAGAGCAACTGGTTCAAACAGAAATCCGAAATGGAGGTAATGCAGATGTTAACCTCTTGTATTGTGCATTGTACTTTAAAATGTTGTGCTTTGCATGGTAAAAAAAAATCATTTGGTGTCAAGCTTTTGAGGTGAAATTGCTCTTGTATGTCTGAATGGAATATGCTTTGCCCAGATTTATCATTTTACTTGCTGTGTATGAGAACATTGCCTATTTTGAAGAGCTTGATAGCCGACAAATAATGGGATACATGGGTTCGATCAATGGTGGTATCAGCAAAGTGGAATTAGTTGATTTAGACTTTGTCAACACTCATTTACATCAAAGAACAGACAGATTTTTGGAACCCATGAGGGTAAGGGAGTTGTTTCGTACCTTCCAAGATCGTTGATTATAGAGCTGTTTAGAAATGTGCTCCTGCAAAAAAAAGTTTCTATGGATATTTTTTGGAAGTCAGCATTGTTCATTCAGAAGACTGTGAATCCACATGTAGTTATGCACATACCTTTCAACCTCTTAGAGCAAGAAATCTGGACAAAGCTATAAATAAAAGTGGGTCAAAGGCCCAAAAATAGGGACAATTTTTAAATATAGTTACAAACTTAGAAAGTTGATACAATAACAGGTTTTACTTTAGCATGAATTTTCTGAATGGCATGAAGTCTGAAATTCAAATGTCGGTCATTTTTTTAACTTCAGTCTTTAATGATTTGCCATTAATTTGCCAGAAAACCACAATTTTATGCAAAATTGGACATTCTGCAAAAATCTGTACAGTTGAGAGGTATGGTTATGCAATAGTCTTGCTTGTGTAGGATACTTAAATTCATTTCCTGTTTTTCTTTACAACTTTATCCTTTTTTTAAGTGGTGTAACATAAACTGAGAATTTTTGGATGTCCGTGTTCAGATCAGTCAAAGTTAGCACCTTTTTCTTCACATTGGACAACTTGAAATATGTTCTAAGTTTTACTCTTGAGAATCTGCCTGGTGTTCAGAAGAGATGAGATTACAGATGCTGCCATGTAAGACATAACTCTTCAAGTAGAAGTCTGATGCATAACATGAACCGCTGAATAGGGTACATACTTGGAACCAATGTGTTTATGGTCTTCACTGGGCAGAAACACAAACTTCTGTATTATCCATGTCTTGCCTCTCGGAAGATTTTACAGTTGTCCTTGCTAACTAGATAGTGGCCATGTCTGTCTCCTTGCCACTCTCCTTCCTTACCCTGTACTTTATTTTAAAAATGACAGCTGTGGGTGTGAAAGCTAGTGCTGATGACAAAAATAAATCCTAAAGAACCTGGAACAGGGGTTTCAAGCTTGAATAATCTTAATGCTACATTTAGACTACTGCACTCGGCCAAGGGCCACATTTAATTATTAACTGCAGTGGACTGCATTTGTCTGCTATTTCTTAACTTTAGTCTTATCAGAGGCACTTTTCATCATCAGAGCACTGATGTCCTTCAAGAATGCAACTGCAGTCCTTACATATGGGTTGTCCTGCTTCAGGCAGCCCCTCGGTCGGCCGGATTCCAAAGTCTGGGTCCGGCGTCGGCTGATGTCACCTCCTCCCCGACGTCAGAGCGGCTGGGGGTATAAAAGCATCAGCCGACGCCATCTTCCTCAGTCTTTCTTGCCGTGCGGTGCCCGAAGCAGAAGCAGTTCGCAAGTGCCGGTCGGCCAGCTCCTGTGTTTTCAATAACCGAAGTCATCAAAAATCTAAGTACCCTGTTGGGGAACCTTTTCTTGCCTCAGCCGATGTCAGATAAAACTGCAAAAGTTAATAACTGTTTGTCTTGTGGTAAACAAATACCTCATAAGGACTTCCATTCTTACTGCCTTCCCTGCCTTGGCCCAGACCACGACGTCTCGGCCTGTGCTGGCTGTGCTCACTTCAATAAGCGCACACTCAGGCGCCGGGCAGAATTTGCTGAAGACTTTTTTGGCGAAAAATACTCCTATATCATGCAGTCGGAACAACCGACAACACATATTTCCAAAAAACGGAAGGACCAGGACCGACATTCTCGGCCCGCGACTTCCACCGACACCACACCAAAACCTACCGTGAGTGCATCGGTCTCTTCTGAGGCGGTTATTCCACCGCTCCAACCCGACGACACCGCTTTATCGTTCACTTCGGCCCCGGAGCCTACGCCGGTGCCGGTTGTTGATTTTCCTCCAGAAGCTGAAGCCCAAGATTTGCCTGAGACCATACCTGTGGACAAAGTTACTCCAGCACTTGGGGCAGCTAGGCCTCCGGTGTCCATGTCGATCAAGGCCTACACACATGCTAAGGCTGCCAGCCAGGCTTAAGTCTCACCCTCCTAAATCTTTTCCTCAGGGTCCCACTTCTGATAAACAGATCATGACTTTAGCTGCAGATCTAATTTCCTTAATCAGAGGTTCCCAGGCTCATCCTGACAGAGGTTCTCAGCTGCCTTCAGACAAAAGGCCCAGGGTTGAGCAGACAGATACCCTTTCCTCAGATGAAGCCTCTGGTGACTCTGATCACTCAGATACCCAGGAAGAGTCCTTCCAGGCCTACGAGGATTCTGATGCGGAGGAATCTATTCCTTCTGCCTCTCCTCCCGAGGATATTTCTTTTGGGGAAATTCTCCACTCCATGAGAGAACATTTTCAGTGGCAGGGCCAGGAATTCTCCGACTCCAGGAAACGGCTTCGTACCTTCCTTAAGCTTCCCCAGCACAGGCCTTTAGCTATCCCTCCAGTGTTAGATGTATTGGATGATGTGTACTCAGATTCGAGTGCTTCTCCTGATTCTCTCCCTCCTGCTCCTGTCAAGCCAGACAGATACTACAGGGTTCCTGAAACTCATAAACATCTCTTTAAGGCCCATTCTGTTGATCTATAAACTATTTCCCAGGGGCCCAAAGGAGTGGCCACTTCCACGGCCAAAAATCCTTTGCCCGCAGACAGGGAATCTAGGTCCCTGGAGAGGTGGGGCAAAAAAGTTTATACCTCAACCACCCTTGCCATGAGGGCCCTTAATTGCCTTTTTCATATGTTTCAGTATCAGGATTTCTTGATGGATGATTTGCAGAAAAAGTTAGCCTCTCCTGAGCCCTTAGATAGAAAGGCCTTGCAGGATTTGGTTCATAATACACAGCAGATTAACAATCATTTTCTTCAGTGTGGTTATGATGCATTGGAAGCTTCATGTAGGGCAGCTATGACAGGGGCCGTCATACGTAGACATGCATGGTTGAAAGAACAGGCATTGCCAGATCATGTTAAAGTAAAGCTTCTAGATGCACCTCTGGAAAAACACAAGCTATTTGGTGCTAATGCTCAGGATGTGTTGAAATCAATTGAGGAAAAGGCTAAGTCAGTGCAAACAGTCAAAGATTTCCTCCAGGTTCAGCCACCAAGGTTCAGCAGGAATTGGTCTTCGAAGAATTGGTCCTTTCCAGACACTGACAAGTTCCAAAGGGGAAAAAACAGGCGTGCCCGAGGGAGAGGGCAATACCGAGGCTCCTACAGGGGATGCCAATGGCAACCAACTAATCAGAAAAGTGGCGCAGGGACTTCTACTGCTCCATAGGGACAATCACAATGACTTGACTTTGACACCGCCGACCAAGGCTCAAAGAGAAGCACCTTTAGGCGGAAAATTATCCTTATTTTCAAAAATTTGGCACGTTTTAACAAGGGACAAATGGATTCTGGACATAATAGACCAAGGCTACAGGTTCCACTTCCATACTTTACCAACAAGACAAGGCATGCCAAACCTGCCACAAAATCAAAGGGCAGAGGCACTCGTACAATTTTCAAAGCTGCTACAAATCAAAGCAATAGAAAAGGTTCCTCCTCAGGAACAAGGCCAGGGATTCTACTCAAAACTGTTCCTTGTTCCAAGAAAAGAAAAGCAATGGAGACCTATACTGGACTTGTCCGCTCTAAACACTTTTCTCATTGTGCCAAAATTCAAATGCTGACGCTACAGCAACTCCTTCCCATGCTGGGCAAGGGGTCTTGGCTGGTTACTCTGGACCTCAAGGAGGCATACCTGCATGTCCCAATCAGACACAGTTGCAGAAGATACCTCAGATTTCTTGCAGGGTCAGAGCATTATCAATTCTCAGCATTGCCTTTTGGCTTATCTACTGCGCCCAGAGTATTCACGAAATGCCTGGCATCAGTAATTGCACACTGCAGACTCCAGGGGATACAAATATACCCTTACCTGGACGACTGCCTTATACAAGCGGACAGCAAGCAAGCCTTGACAAAAAACTTGAATTATGTCGTTCACTTACTACAGGCTTTGGGATACACAGTCAACATTCAAAAATCAAGACTACTGCCATCCCAACAAATAATTTTTCTAGGAGCCAAACTAGACACAAGATCACAAATGGCTTACCTCACAGAAGAGAAGCAAGAACTATTACCAGATTACTTCAAAAGCCTAGCAAAGCTCACCCAGATGACTGCAAGGACAATCCTGTAGGCCCTGGGATGTTCTTCATCTCACATTGCTGCAGTCCTTACACTTGGGTATACCGCTGTCCTCGGTCGGCCCGAATACCAAAGTATATGGCTGACGCCGGTCATGGCGCATTAAACTGACGCCAGGACGTCAGGGTATAAATGCGCATGACCGACGTCATATCCTCAGTCTTTTTTGCCGCGTGGTCCGATGCAGAAGCAACGTTGCGAGTGCAGGTTGGCGTCCTGAGATTTTCCGAAATAGGAGTTTCAGACCGAATCAAAGTTGGCTAAGTACCCCGTTGGGGAATATTTTGGTTTTTTCTTGCCTCAGTATTTTACCGGATGTCAGAAAAAGTAAATAACTGTATTTCTTGTGGGAAGCAGATACCACATAGGGATTACCATAACTTGTGTATACCTTGTTTAGGGCCTGAGCACGACGTTGTTGGGTGTCCCTCTTGTGCTAGGTTTAACAAACGTACAATTAAGAGAAGATTAGATTGTGCCAGGTTAGTCTTCGGGAAGCGGTGCAACTACAAAATGCCGTCGGATGCTCCGACGCCCGCTTCTTCGAAAAAGCGCAAGGACAAAGGGACTAGGCCTAGGTTAGAAGAACCGTCCGTCCCTGACGTCGGTTCTGTAGAAGATTCGGTAGAGCCGGAGGTTCAGACAGAAATTTCTTTACAGTCCCAGGGAGAGACTTTACTATTGCAGGATGTGTCCTCTCAGGAGGTAGGCCAGGCTGAAGGGGCCTCTCAGGTAACTGTCCTACCCTCTCTGCCTAGGGTAGTTAGGCCTTCCCCTACTGTTCCCAAGGCTTCTCCCAGAGGCAGGCCAGGTTTACCTGGCACTCCTAGTACTTCAGGCCCTGTACACAAGAGACATATGCTTAGGATGGCAGAAGATTTAATTACCATGATTAGGGGTTCTATGCCCCCTCCTGAAAAGAGGCCTAGGGGGGAGCCTGAAATTGGGGTTTTAGAACAGGATTCTGATGCTTCCGAGTCTTCGGCTGAAGATGTGCAGGAGTTTTCCCCATATTCTGATTCTGAGGTGGATGACTCTACTCCTTCTGCTTCTCCTCCTGAGGATTTTTCATTCTCAGAGACTTTACATTCCATGAGGGAGCATTTTAAATGGGAAGGTCAGGATTTCTCTGATTCTAGGAAAAGACTTAGGGAATTTTTGTTTTTACCCCAGCATAGGCCTTTAGCTATACCTCCTGTTCTTACTGTGGTGGAAGATGTTTTTACAGAGGCTTCTCTTAATCCTGATTCTTTGCCTCCCGCTCCTGTTAAGCCAGACAGATATTATAGGGTACCTGAAGCTCATAAGTACCTTTTCAAGAGCCCTAGGGCGGATCCAGAGATTGTTTCACAGGGACCTAAGGGGGTTAAGGCTTCTGTTGTTAAAAACCCGGTCCCTCCGGATAAAGAGGCTAGGGCTTTGGACAGATGGGGAAAGAAAGTTTATACTTCTTCCACTTTAGCCATGAGGGCTTTGAATTGCCAATTCCACATGCTGAGATATCAAAACTATCTTCTTTCGCAATTAAAGTCTAAGGTGGATGCTCTGGCAGAAGGTATTGAATGTAAGGAGTTACAAGATCTAGTGCATGTTTCTGAACAGGTGGGAAAGCATTCCTTGCAATGTGGTTTTGATGCTGTGCAGGCCTCTTCGAGGGTGGCTGCCACTGGTTCTGTAATACGCAGGCACGCCTGGCTAAGGGATCAGAATTTAGCTGAGCATGTTAAGGCAAGGATCTTGGATGCTCCTTTGCAATCTGATGTGTTGTTTGGTTCTCCTGTTGAAGCAGTTTTAAAGAAAATGGAAGACAAAGCTAAGTCTATGCACACTGTTAAAGATTTTTTACAGGTCCAGCCTCCAAAGTTTAGTAGAAATTGGCCAACCAAGGGGTGGACATATCCTTCTTATGATTCCCAGTCTAGGGGTAGGTCTAGGCGTGGTAGGGGCAGAGCTCAGGGCTCTTTTAGATCTAGAATAGGGGGCTCACCTGCACAGTCTTCCGGTGAGGGCAGGGGTCAGCCCTTTCGTAGACAAACCCAATGACCTACCTTTTCAACTGCCAGAACCTTCCCGTCTGGCAGCACCTTTGGGAGGAAGACTGGCACTTTTCAAGGAAAACTGGAGTTTAATTACACAAGACAGATGGGTATTGGACATCATTCACCACGGTTACAGGTTTTATTTCCATACCCTGCCCCCTTTCAAAGGCATGCCAGACATTCCTCCTCAACACAGACTAGAAGCTTACAGACAAATTTCTCTGTTACTCCAGATAGGGGCCATACAACCGTGCCTATGACAGAAAGGGGCCTAGGATTTTATTCTCGCCTATTCCTAGTGCCAAAAAGGGGGACACGTGGAGACCAATTTTGGATTTATCTATCCTCAACACCTTTCTGGACATACCCAAGTTCAAGATGCTGACATTACAACAGCTTTTACCTCTACTGGGCAAGGATCACTGGATGGTAACTTTGGATCTCAAGGAGGCTTATCTTCATGTTCCTATCACACTAAGTTGCAGGAAGTATCTGCGTTTTCGAGCTGGAAATTCTCATTATCAGTTCTCTGCATTGCCCTTTGGCTTATCTACTGCGCCCAGAGTATTCACAAAAGTTCTGGCTCCAGTGATAGCTTTCTTCAGATTGAGAGGAATACAGATCTACCCTTATTTGGACGATTGCCTGATTCTGGCACAAGGAAAGGACGAGCTTCTTCATCATTTGAAATATGTAATAGCAGTGCTAAGATGCCTGGGGTATTCTGTGAACGAAACAAAGTCCAGTCTAGTACCCTCTCAAGACATGTGCTTTCTGGGTGTGAGACTGAATACAGCAACCCAGATGGCTTTTTTGACCCCGGACAAACAAAAGAATCTTTCCCTTTACTTCCAACAACTATCACATCAGTCCGGGCTGACTGCAAGGACAGTCCTTCAAGCCTTAGGGTTCATGGCATCTTGTATTCTGGTGCTTCCCAACGCCAAACTGCATATGAGGAAGCTACAATGGTATCTCAAAAATCTATGGACACAGCACTGCCAGGATCTGGACACTGTCATTCAAATAATACCTTGCATCCAAAAGGAATTTTTGTGGTGGGCTCAGCAATGTCACCTAAACAAGGGACTTTCTGTGACCCAGCCAGAGGCGAGTCAGATTCTAACAACAGATGCCTCGGACAAAGCTTGGGGAGCTCATCTCAATGGAAAGTGGATACAGGACAAGTGGCCTGTCAGACTGCAGCATCTACATATCAACTTGAAGGAGATGTTGGCAGTCCAGTTTGCATTAATGGCCTTCAAGGATTTACTTCTCCCAGGACAGGTGCTGATTCTAACAGACAACACAACAGTCATGTGGTACATCAACAAACAAGGGGGAACACATTCTTACCCTCTATGCAGACAAGCAATGATTTTGTGGGACACTGCTCTCAGTTTACAGCTAAATCTCCAGGCAAGGTTTCTGCCGGGAGTGCAGAACTCCTTAGTAGATGTGTTAAGCAGGCAAATCATGGATCCCCACGAGTGGCAATTGGATCTTCATGTATTTCAGCAATTGACAGTGTCATGGGGAACTCCAGACATAGATCTGTTCGCTTCTCCTCTAAACCACCAACTGCCAAAGTTTTGCACAAAAAGGATTCATCACGCAGCTTGGAAAGTGGATGCTCTTTCTTTCAGTTGGGAAAATCTTCATGTGTATGCCTTTCCGCCTCTTCCTCTTCTCCTAAAGGTACTTCTAAAGGTCAGACAGGACAAACCAAGAATGATCCTGATAGCTCCAGATTGGCCTCGACAACACTGGTACCCATTACTGAGAAGTCTGGTAAGGAAACCACCTTGGCCCTTGCCTTTGATTCCACACCTATTGTCCCAAAAGGACGGTCATCTACTCAATATCAAGCTTCACTCTCTTCATCTCACAGCATGGCATATCCTGTTTTGACCCACAGCAGGGCTCAACTTCCTCAACAAGTTTTGAATGTGATTATGGAAGCTAGAAGACCTAGTACAAGGAAAGTGTATGCAGACAAATGGAAGAGATTTGTGTTTTGGAGTGCAGCAAAGGATGCGGACGTTTCTGAGCCTAATTTGACTATGGCTCTTCAATATCTTACTGAATTATTGGACAAAGGTTTGTCCTTCTCTTCCATTAAGATTCATGCTGCAGCAATTTCAGCTCACTACGACTGTGATCCACCACTGTTTTCTCATCCTTTGTTCAAGCAATTTCTTAGAGGGGCAAAGAACATAAGACCCCATGAGCTCCTACTCCTGCTTGGGACCTCAATTATGTGTTGGAAAAACTCACTCTACAACCTTTTGAGCCTGCAGCTACTGCTGAGTTGAAATATTTGTCATGGAAGACTGCTTTTTTGTTGGCCATTACCTCTGCAAGAAGGGTTTCTGAATTGCAGGCCCTTATGGCGGTTGAGCCATTCTTGATTTTCCATAAGGATAGGGTATCTTTACGTACTAATCCTTCCTTTATGCCTAAGGTGGTTTCAAGTGTGTCTTTAAACCAAACTATTCATTTATCTACCTTTTATGCAGACCCCCAAAATAAGGGGGAAAAGATTTTGCATACTTTAGATGTGCACAGGCAGTTACGCTATTACTTAAACAGGACTAAGGATTTCAGGCAGTCTCAGCAGTTGTTTGTTTCTTTTGCTTTGTGTTCTCAGGGCAAGCCTGTGTCAAAACAAACTATTTCCAAGTGGATTGGGTTTTGCATTGCTTTTGTTATTCCCATCATGGCAAGGAGATTCCAACAGGGATTAGACCTCATTCCACTAGGGCTACTGCCACTTCTACAGCCTTTCTAAGGGGTGGCAACTAAGGATATTTTGGAGGCAGCTACTTGGAGTTCAGTACATACTTTCTCTAAGCATTACCACCTTCCACTCTACTCTAAATCTAGGGCTGGTTTTGCCACTGCTATTTTACAGGGCATTTTGGCAGCTCCTGCTTCTCTATGATTTGCCATCCTCCCTTACCTCTGCTTTGGGAATCTACCCAAGTGTAAGGACTGCAGCAATGTGAGATGAAGAACATAGTACAGTTTTGTACCTACCATAAATGTAGATGTTCGAAGATCCACATTGCTGCAGTCCAATTTACCCTCCCTCCTTCCCCTCTGTGTTTAGGGGTGGTTGTGTGGATAGGTTTGTTCCCTAGTATATTTGTAAAAAGTTGTACATAGTTTTGGTGCAGGGGTGTTTAGTGTTGTGTGGTTTTTTGATTTTACCCTGTTTAGGGTCTTCTGACATCTGGGGCAAGAAAAGACTGAGGATATGACGTCGGTCATGCGCATTTATACCCTGACGTCCTGGCGTCAGTTTAATGCGCCATGACCGGCGTCAGCCATATACTTTGGTATTCGGGCCGACCGAGGACAGCGGTATACCCAAGTGTAAGGACTGCAGCAATGTGGATCTTCGAACATCTACATTTATGGTAGGTACAAAACTGTACTTTTCATGGCATCTTGCATTCTATTGATTCCACTGGCAAGACTACACATGAGAAAACTACAATGGTACCTAAAAAGTTTATGGTCTCAACACAGCCACAACTTAGAAGCAATTATCCCACTCATTCCATGTCTACAAAGGGAATTTTTGTGGTGGGCCCAAGCAAGCCAGTTAAACAAAGGTATGCCTTTCAACAAACCTCAAACAAGCCAAACCATTACAACAGACGCCTCAGACCATAGATGGGGGGTGCACATGGAGGGCAGATGCATTCAAGGGCAATGGGCCCCCCGGGAAGTGCATCTACACATCAATCAAAAAGCGATGTAAGCAGTAGTTCATGCAATCGAGGCCTTCGGAAAATATCTTCAACAAGTTCAACTGCTAATAAAGACAGACAACACCACTGTTATATGGTACATAAACAAACAGGGAGGTAGTCATTCTTACCCCCTCTGCAGACTAACAATGACTCTTTGGGAAAAGTCCCTGAAACTGAACATACAGCTGCAGTCCCAGTTTGTTCCGGGCAAGGACAATGTTCTGGCAGACAGTCTAAGCAGAAACATCCTGGACCCGCACAAATGGATGTTGCATCCAGACATTTTTGCACAAATAACTCCTGCATGGGGGAGGCCGGGCATAGATCTCTTTGCCTCGCACCTCAATCATCATCTGAAAAAGTTCTGCTCGAGGACACACCATCCACAAGCCTGGAGAATGGATGCTCTCTCCTTCAGCTGGAACTCTCTAACAATCTATGCATTCCCACCTGTACCATTAATGACCAAGGTGTTACTGAAGATCAAAGCAGAACAACCGAAAGGCATCTTAATAGCTCCAGATTGGTCAAGACAGCACTGGTATCCATTACTAAGGAGCATAACTTGCACCAAGCCGTGGCCCCTGCCTCAATGGCCTCTGCTTTTGACCCAGCACAATTACAGGACGGTTCATCCCAACCTGCAAACTCTGCAGCTGACAGCTTGGAGGGTTCCATGATTTCTCCCCATATCTCTCTCTCCAAGGAAGTTCAACAGAGATCTTATTGGAAGCACGCAGACCTTCCACCAGAAAAACTTATTCAGCCAAATGGAAGAGATTCAACATCTGGAATACCAACAAGGGTCAGGATGCATCAGTAATGAGCATCCCACAGATACTAGAATACTTGGCAGAAATGCTGCATAATGGACTTTCCTATTCTTCCATAAAAATACACGCTTCAGCAATTTCAGTAAAATACAACACTGATCCACCTGTGTTTTCACATCCTTTGCGAAGACAATTTCTAAGAGGGATAAAGAATATCAAACCTCCCAGAAAACCACCAGTGCCTGCATGGGCCCTCAACTTCGTGTTGGAAAAATTAACTCTTCCTCCTTTTCAGCCAGCAGCATCTTCAGAATTGCAATTTCTCTCCTGGAAAACAGTTTTCCTGTTGGCAATTACCTCAGCAAGAAGAGTTTCGGAGATACAGGCCCTCATGGCAGTACCTCCATTTCTCATTTTTCATCAGGACAGAGTTTCTTTAAGAACCAATCCTTCTTTTATGCCAAAAGTGATATCCAGGGTGTCTCTAAATCAAGCAATTCACCTGCCTACCTTCTTCCCCAATCCTCAAAATAAAGGGGAAAAGCTGCTGCACACTTTGGACATACACAGACAACTGCGCTACTACTTGGACAGAACAAAGGCCAACAGAAAGTCTGACCAGCTATTTGTAGCATACGCTGCTGGAGTGCAAGGAAAGGCAATTTCCAAACAAACAATTTCAAAATGGATTGGACATTGCATCAGATTCTGTTATTCTTTCCATGGAAAGAGTGTGCCAGCCAATATCAGGCCACACTCCACCAGAGCTACAGCCACCTCCACAGCCTTTCTAAGAGGGCTGGCTACAAAGGACATTCTAGAAGCTGCTACATGGAGCTCCGTGCATACATTTTCCAAGCACTACAACCTGCCTTTATATTCCAGATCCCGAGCAGGCTTTGCTTCGGCAGTCCTGCAGGGCATTTTAGCTACACCATCTTTATCTTAGAGCCTACCACCCCCAGCTTGGCTATGGTATTCAACCCGTATGTAAGGACTGCAGTTGCATTCTTGAAGGACATAGTACAGTTTTGTACCTACCATAAATGTAGATGTCCGATAGATGTGCAACTGCAGTCAGGTTTTCCCTCCCTCCTACCCCTCTGTATATTAGGTCCACTTCCCTCCTTTTCTAATTAGCTGGGGATATCTGTTATGGTGTATCTGTTTTACTGTTGTGTATGTCTGGAATTTTTTATCCAGTTTCAAAATTTAGCCTTCCTTGGAGGGCACCTGGCATCTGGGGCAAGAAACACTGAGGAAGATGGCATCGGCTGATGCTTTTATACCCCAGCCGCTCTGACGTCGGGGAGGAGGCGACATCAGCCGACGCCGGACCCAGACTTTGGAATCCGGCCGACCGAGGGGGCTGCCTGAGGCAGGACAACCCATATATAAGGACTGCAGTTGCATATCTATCGGACATCTACATTTATGGTAGGTACAAAACTGTACTTTTTCTCATCTTCCCAGATGGAAAGTTACATTTTGGAAGCCTTATTACTGGAAAAAATTTACAGTTAAGGATCACCGTATAGCAAATGTACTACAGTTCTGTGCCAATTTGGGGAGTCTGGCTGATATTCTGCACTGCACTGCACTATTTCATAACAATGACAGCTTACAGGACAATGGTACAGCTAACATGGCCACTCTCTGAGGCAGCATTTTGGATAGATCTGTTTTTTGTGTATTGCCCTTATCCTTTAGTAACGTATGGTTACCTTCCCTATATGACTCTGCTCTTTCTTTAGAATAAGTGTTTACTTAACAGAAACCATTTCAGATGGTCAACTAAATGCAGATAAAAGTAAGGAGTTAGTGAAACAGCAAAGGACAAATAGCCTTCCTGAAAAAAAAAATGTGAAGGCCAGTAAGGATATACAGCAGGGTATACCTCCACAGCTGAACTCTGAAATTAGGAGTGAGGATAGGAATAAAAATATTTATTCAAAACAAAGTGGAGAGAAGAGCTCATCTGCAAGGCTCTGTATGGAAAATTGTTATTGGAACTAAAATGTCTGACAGTATAAACTTTTCCTGATTTAGTGTCGGTTGCACGCAATTTTCTGCCAGAGCTGAAAATTAACTTGAAGTAAGCCAGTGCAGGGATTTTTAACTTAAAATGTAATGCTCATATTGTTATGGCAGCTCTAATCTAAATATTAGCAAGGGTATGTGTACCTGGAAAACTGCCCTGAGCAGCAATGTCTTTGCTAAATTTTGCGACTCTGCTGTAGTGTCTGACTTCAGATATGTTGTCTGCATGGTTGGCATCTAGTTGGGAGTACAGTTTTAAAAAAAGTAAAAAGGCTGACAAAAGGGCACAACAGACTCTTAAAACTGAGAAACTTCATCTGTAAAAGAGAATGCATAGTATCGACAACACATACCTGCATAGCTACTGCTCAAATTGTTACTATTCTGAAGTAACCTTTAAACTGCCCCACCACTTTGTTTTATAAACCAAAGTGAGGGGAAATAAAGGCAAGAACTTGGGCTTGTATGATTTTAACAAATGTGTAGTAAATGCCAGTTGGATTGAATACACATGTAATCCAAACATTTGCTGCCATATCACCATAACCATATGCCAGCATTATATCTTGAAACAAAAAAAGCTGAAAGCCATTCACTTGAATGTTATCAGCATTAATCTTTGGGGTCTGGTTTCACTAATGATGACTGCTCTCTCCATGTTTATAGACTGAGGCAAGTTGAGACTGATGTCTTCACAAAGTGCAGTCAGGGCTCTTAACTGACCCTTAAGACCTGCATTATTGCAATGGGCGTTTCAATTGCACGTTTTCTTTTCTCAAAATAAGCATTGGAAATGCAAGAAAAATAACTTCTATAAAGCCAAGGCATTCCTAAGTGTTCCCTTCATGCATGCTAGCCCAGTTCTTAGTATTTCACGTGACGTGAATGAGTGGGGCATGTTCTTTTGTGGGAGTAAAATAGTAGTATTTGATGCAGGTCAATGCCAGACATTACAAAAAAATGTTAAAAAAAGCACGGAGGTTTTATGTTAATCTTCAGAGTAGTCCACAACAGAAAGGAGGTTAGTGAGGATTACCTTTATACCTCAGAGGCTGTAGAGGCAGTGAGATTATTCCTATGACGGTTTGCTTTTGAGGGGAGTCTGAAGGCTTCTATCCTATTGAGGACGTTAGTGACTTGGAAAACATCTACATCAAGTTTAGGATTATAATTTTTGGGGATGGGGGTTCAGCCCTCTTTTTGTAGAGGAATCCATGATACGGTGATGTGTAAGAGGGACACTTAAGGTACATCATTTTTTTGATGTCTGTTATATGTGTAAAGCTGTTTCAAAAGTATGTAAGTTGAAGAGTTGTATAAACTGACCTGTTAACTATTGGAGACTTTGCCAAGTGTGGTTTCAATGCTTGGAGCCAGGCACACTGGCCCTTATCAGCTCTTTTAAAGAAATGCTTTGTGTTTCTGTATATCACAATTTGTGGCAGAAGCACGCAATGGATCAAGCACTCTTTCATTGAATGCCTGTTGTATGAAGCTAACTTGCTGCAATCAGCAGTGGAATTGCTCCACCATGAAGTAGGGATATACTAGTCCTACAAGTGCATTGATAAACATGGGATGTGGGGGTCATCCCCCAAGGAAAAATAAACTTGGGTTAGTATTTGCTGGATGTGGCTTAGCGTGTTTTAAAAAAACTGACAGTCTCTGAAAGTACTGTGCATCGTGGAACACGAATCCAGTGTGACATGCATGTTACTCAAGAAAGAGACCTATAATATTTGCACATTACATATAGGACATGGAAGAAATAACACATCTGTTATGTATTAAGATGTATGATTATTATACTGAAACTAATTTAAACATTTTTAAGTGTGTGTATATGTTTATATGTATGCATGCGAGATTATATAAATATATATATTATGTACTGTGTGTGTGTGTGTGTGTGTGTGTGTGTGTGTGTGTGTGTGTGTGTGTGTGTGTGTCACTGTGGATTCAAGGATTATTCTTCAGACAAATACACGATAATAAATTGCTGAAAAAAACTTTCTCCATGAGTGTTTTTGTTCCATCTATGCCTTTACATGTACAGCTTTTTATAAAAATGTGTGAAAATGAGTTATGTGAATATATGCATGGGGAAAGGGCTATGGGCTGTTATAATTTAACAGCATCACAACACCTAGCCCTAAATGATTTAAAGAATAATCAGGCTATAAGCATCAGACCCTCTGATTAAGGTGGGTCTATAGCAGTCATGAATCGTAAAGATTATAATAGGAGTACGCTTACCATGCTGAATGAGGATACAACATATGTACAGATCAGCATGGAGAGGGTCAGATCTATTTTTATGTGCGTAGTGCCTTATATGAATTATTTATGGAAACTTCCATTGACCGTGACTTGTCTGATTATTTTGTATGTGACTGAACCTAAGATACCATTGATAAAGGGCCTTCCCAAGGTTCATAAATCTTTGACTAGACCACCCCTACGTTTGATTTTGTCAGGAGAAGGATGGGTGACAGAAACATATTCTTTATATGTGGAAAGTAAGCGTAAGACAATGTTGGCTTCGGTCTCTGTTGTACTCTGGGACACTGAGCAATCAATTTTTAACTGACCTTTTCATATTTCTGGAGAGTTGTGGTGATATAACAGGGTTTTTTCTTGTGACCCTTAATGTAGTAAATATATTTACATGCATCCCAAATAAGCATGGCCTTGATACCATTACAGAACTGTTGACACACAGAGGGAATTTTGACAACAGTCCGGTTGATATAGTTTGCTGCTTGTTGGATTTGGTTTTAAACAGTAATGCTTTTTGTATGTTGACTGCTTATACACACAAAAATGGGGGGTGGCCATGGCACCCCCTGTGCAAATTCATATGCAGATGCATGGGAGGAACATTTTGTGCTTGACAATAACAATATATACAGACCACACATTAGATTTTGCAGTCGTTTTGTGGACGATGTTTTTATCTTGTGGGGAGGGGACCAAGAAGAATTATATGGTTTTCTTCACTACATTAATCATACCACTGAAATTTTGAAGTTTACTATGTCCATGTCACAGATTTTTTTGGATGTACGATTATTGGTTAACCAAATGGGTCAGATAGATACCAATTTATTCCGAAAGGGATGTTGGAAAAATAGTTACTTGTCCTTTGATAGTATGCACTCCAGGCATATATATCCTAATGTAGTAAGAGGCTAATACATGAGAGCCTCTAGGCTATGCACACAAGAGGAAACATTTCATGAAAACATTGATGCATTGAGTCAACATTTTTTGAAAAGGGACTGTATAAGAAGGACCTTCTGACACAACATAAGGAGAGGGTGGTCAAGGATAGAAAAACACTGCTGCCCCATATTTCTCTAGACGTGCTTCTAGTGCACATAAGGATAAGGAGCTTTGTCAGTAAACTCTGATTTGGTTTGAAGTACACAAATGATATAGGCTCTGTATGTAATATATGAAAAACTGGGGAATACTCATAAGTGACAACAAGACAGGTGAAATAGTTGGGAATAATCCCTCTAGTGTATAAAAATTGTTTAAACTTGAAAAGACTACTGTGCACAGGGAATTGTAATGCTAGGTCAAGTAACTTGCTATCTTCCAGACTTGGTACATATAGTTGCAGGCATTGCAGAGCCTGTACATATATTTCACATGATCAAGTGTTTAAACATCCACGGATGAAATATATTTTTGGTCCCAGATTCTATGCAGATTGTAGTTCAGCAAGTGTGATTTATTTAGCTACATGAAAGTCCTGTACAGGATGCTATGTTGGTAAGACCAACAAGAGATTAAAAGATAGAATTTTTAGTCATTCTTATGAGATTAGGACTTGCAATATGAACAATGCACTAGCTAAACATATTCAAGAAAATGTTGGGCATGAGTTTGTTTTTAGAGTACTGCAAATAGTGCATGTGGGTCATCGGTGGGGGGGATGATCTCACTAACTATACTGAAACAGTAGAACTTAAATGGATCTTGAGGCTACAGACTGATAAACATCCTGGTATTAATGCTTGTGTCCCTTTAAAACCTGTATTGAAAGGGAGGAAATTGGTTTAATGAAGTGATGAATTAACACAGCTGATTGAACATCTATCTATTTTTCAACTGAGCTGTGATTTTGTGTTTTTATGATCTGAAGAAGCATTGGTTTTACAACGTGAAAGCGCTTATCTGGTCCATTTTTTTACAAATAAATATTTTTACTGTGTGAAGCTGTGGTGTTCCTACAAACTTTTATGCTTTGAATACCTTCTAAAACCAGGAGATCGCATTTGCTGTAGGAACCAAACATGTACTCAGTGGGTTGAATGTGTTGTGAACAACCTCAAAAGATGCTTCTTGTACAGTTCTTAAAAGTTAAGCCAATAATTGTAATGCCTTAACTTCAACTTTTTAAGGCATTCGTCCTATAATTAGTTACTACATATAATATCTAAATCATTATATTCTGTCAACTTGTGTTACTCGTGAGGACCAGAGTTTGATTTTCAACCACTGGTTTCCCAAAATGCAAAGTAGCGCATTTATCCTTATTAACTTTTAGTCCAGTTAAGTCTAACCATTCAGCCACCAAACACGTGAAAGTGTTGAAAGTACTCTGGGCAGTTTACCACACAGCCAATTAGCCATCCAGCAAACAATGTATGGGTTAACTTTGTGTTTGCATCGGTGACAGCAGAATGAGGGTCACTGTCAAAAGCCTTGGACAAATCCAAATGGACTACCACTACGGACATGCCCATATCTAAGGCAGTTGTCACTGGGTCAAAAAATTTGAATTAAATTAGTGAACATAGAACTTTTTTGTGAAACCCTGTTGAGCGAGTTCCATTAAACATCCCTGAAAGTCTTCATTAAGAAGATAGAGTAGACCCCTCTCAAAATTATTCTCCACCAGTAAAGTAAGACTGGTAAGTCTGTAATTACATATGTTGTCCATTGAACACCCCTTATGAATTTAAGTTATATCTGCAAGTTTCCACCTAGCAGGAACAGTGCCAAAATACAATAGGTTATTAAAAAAATGAGTAATAGTAACCAAAATATATTTACTGCAATATGCTCAGAAAAATGTCTGGAACGTTATCAAGTCCCATTCCACTAACATATTTAATATGGCTCAAAGATGTTTGCACAAGGGTCGTATTGAAAATAGGGCACATACAGTTATCTTCTATTAAAATTCTAAAGTCAGAAACATAGTCAGTGTAGCATCTTCTGCCAAGAAGTGCTTATTGAGCAAAGTCTCCAGTAATTCTCCATTGTTCAGCAGATCACCTTGAGCAGAAATTGGTCCAAAAGGTTTAACCTTATTACAAGTGTATGTAACACAAGAATAAAATTTCTTAGAACAAGGGTTACTAACTTATCTTCAGATTTACTTTCTCCAAATCTCAAAGACGCATTTAACCTTCTGGAGACGTAAATTATAGGTCCATTGTAAAGCATTTCTCATGAACGTCTTCTAGAGCCTAAGTATTTTCCTTTTTCTTTCTCAGAAGTTTAGTGTGATCAGTATTTCACCATGAAGGTGTAGTCCTCAGTAAACTGTATTTATTTTTGCATCCAGACAAAATAAGTTCACAAATGTTTTCAAAATTCTGCCATTTTTGTACAAGATTATTTACCTCAAAGGAATTCATATCCGTAGTATTTATTAGTTTAATAATCGGGTTGAACAGCTTGGACTTATCAAAATACTCTTTTGTTGATTCATATGAAAAGCTTTAGTTATATTCAATTAAAAAATGAAGTGATCTGAATTGTCTAATCGATGTAGTTGGTTGATCTCAGAAATTTTATGTGGAATGGTTGTAAGAGACCCAAGATATTTGATCTAGTAGAAAAATCAGTTTTCTGAGTCAAATTGTATAGCATACATAGATTGTAAAATTTATCGTTTCTGTTGTGCCATCAGACCAGTTGATCCCTGGAAAGGTGAAGACACCTGTCATTATTAGGCTATCATAAGTCAAACTTGACCAAGCTATCAGTATATCAGAGTTGATTAGTGCTTAATAATGCAAGGCTTTTATAACAAACTAACAAACGTAGTGGGAAACCAGATTCAGCAACTGATACTCCCACAAAAATCAATTCTAAATTATAATACACTTCCAGCACCCTAACATTTCGCCATTGGGTCACAAAAGTAACCACTTCTACTCCTATCTTACTTCTGAAGCAGCTGCATGATTGGTATCCAGGAAGCTATATTCCTCCACTATTCCTCAATTCATTAATTACAAGGGAGTCTTAACAGACCTCATTTAATTATTTTATTAGTTAAAATTTGAGCATTTGCATGGTACACTTTTAGTAACCTGGGGTGTCTATCACTTTTGTAACTAACCTTAATTCCTAAGTAAAATCCACAAAATGTTTTGCAATGTCAGCTGATTTTGAACTTAATTTACTACATAAATAATTCAAATGATACATATATTGCCCAAATAAATTTGTATTATTCACAAAATCATCCCAGGAATTAATAAAAATCATTGTCCTTTTGAATACACCAGTTATGTAACTGCTATTGATTTTGTTTTTTAGACAAACCTGTGAAAGAGCCATCATTGACGGTTCATTTACACCTGCATGTATAATTACTGAGCCTTTTCTCTCTCATTTTGACAAGGCCTGCATAAATATCGGACTTCCAAGACAGCTCCACATTGCAAGAGCTATAATTAAGCTGTTAGTGTGAAAACAGAAACCTAGCAGAGAAAGCCAGTGGACCTAGATTTCTGGGTAAATTTGAGTAACTGGCTAGTAAGTGTACTGCCTGGATGCCAGGAAAAAAGAAATACACAGGACCTGAAGCAAAATCAGCTACAAAAGGTGACAAAAAAGCACTGACTGGAAAAAGTACTGTAGCTGTTCAGCAAAAAAAGCAGTGCAAGCTCCAGACATGACTTCCACTAATCTAGAGGGAAGAATAAGGCAACTGCACACAGACCTGATGCAAAACTGGGAGGTCAAAATGAAGAAAAGGCTGGCTGAATATGAGACTGCACAAGAACAGGTGTTTCAAAAAATGGTGGAATTAGAGGAAAGAAAGCATAGGGAAAACCTGAGATTTTCCACTGTACCAGAGAAGCTGGAAGGAACAAAGTTGTATTAATTTTATGAAAGCACAAATAAGCAACTGGACTGGTATTCCACAACAGGAATTGTTAACTGAAAGGGCACATCGTGTGTATGCTCCAAATGTCACTATGAGAATAAAGATAGACTGTGCTAGTGAAACCTTTCTAGTGTTGCAACAAAAAAATGCTTGATAGAGGGGGAAAAAAACATAAGAGCTGACTTGAAGAATTGAAAGTACATTGAAAATGAAGCAGAGACAGGGTTTGGAAGAAGGAGATGGACAGGAATAGAACAAGAAAATCTGGAAATATTGGACTTTGCTTTAGAGTCCCCTACAAGTTTAACATATGCCCTACTTCATAGGTCCATTAGCTTAATCCAGTAACAAGATTTGAAAGAAAGCAAGTAAATGAAAAATAATTTTAAATATTATAAGGCTTTTTTTCTAGTAAACAATTTAGATCAGACAAAACCAGACAGCCACAGGCTATACCATGCATCTTAACATGAGTAACCTTTCTTGGGTTAGCTCGAGTATGTTTTGTGTGTTATTAATTTAATAGATTTTAGGGGGGTATTGGAGGTTTGTATGCAACATTGGCTCAAATGGAGATGACGAGAAACAACTGTACAAAAGATTAACTTGCCAAACAGTACATGCATACAACACAAAAAAGCTGGAACTAGACATTTAAAAAGGGCTGTTATTATACATACAAGGTGGGAATAATTATCTCTCAAGAATATGATGCTTTCTATAATATCTTTAAACACCGATGGTCTTACAGGTAAATACAAAGAAAGAGTAGTGAACTACATTAAAAATGTAGAGTGCAAATAGCTATGCTACAGGAGAGACACTTCGAAAGCACTGAACTTGTGAAATTGATAAAGGTTTTCAGGATGGTTATTCAGTGGAATACTTGGGGCAAAAGAAGAGATGGGAGTACTTATATTAATTGCAAGAGGAGCTCCAGTAGTAATAGAAGAGGATAAAGACAACAGTGGTGGTAGATTGCTAGTATTAAGGGGCTACTAGCAAGGGAGAAGGAGATTACACTGGTGTATATTTATATTCCACTTAAAACTGCTGTAATGGAGATTAAGAATATTCTGGGAGAAATCAGCTTTCATCAAGGAGTATTACTTATAGGTCGGGATTGGAATTGATTTGTAGTAGTGAAGATGTGTCTGAGGGGGCCAGAAGGAAATTATAGCAAAGGAAAGTAGATTAAATTTATGAAGATATTTGGCATGGAAGATTTGAATTCAGTACTAGGAGTTCAGAGTGATTTTGCATATTATTCCCCAAGATACAAAAACTTGGCTAGGCTGCACAGAATTTACAGTTCACAGAAACGTGCTGTTAATTGTAGGTGTTGATATGCACTCAATAACTATTTCAGATCATGCACCAGTTAAGAACTAAAATAAAAACACAAGGTAACGAATAAAAATGAGATACTAGCGCTTTCCCACCTATGTTGAAAAGAGAAGAATTTAAGGAATTGGTAGTGGAAATTATTCAGGAACTGTTAGACAAGATAGAAATTTATTCTGAAAATATAGTGACTTCAGAATGCTAAACAGGAAATAACAGATTACCTTGATAATAAGCATGAGTTTAGAAAGATTGCTGTTAAGCAACTGTTTTATCTAGAGCTCAAAAACTTTTAGCACAACAACTCGAGCAACAAAAAGTAGAAAGGGCTGTCACCAAGTATAAGGAAGCCTGCAAGGAAGGTAACAAGGGATCCTGTATAAGTGTTAGAAATATTTCGGAAATTCTTTGAAAGTCTCTGTAAAGCAGAGAAATACGGAAATCAAATGGGAATGTTTTTGGAATAACTAAATATGCCAAGGTTAGAGGTAGAGGAAGCGCATTTACTAACAGTTAGGAGGAGATGAGATAAAATTGGTGATGTATAACCAATCTACAGGAAAGTCCCCAGTAATAGATGGTATTCCTGTGAAAGCTCTTAAGCTAGAAGGGAAAAAACTGATCAAGATCTGGAAGATTTTGTATAGCAGTATTGTAAGAGTAGGAGAAGTAGCAATATCCTGGAAGAAAGCGGTGGTAGCTGTAATACCTAAAGATGGTAAACATCCATCCGATCAGCTTCATACAGGCCCATTTCAGTACTAAACTATGATTATAAAGTGTTTGTCTATAATGGCTAAATGAATGCAGAACTGATGCTAAAACTGATATGGATCAATCTGATTTTGTGGAAAGGCAGCAAACATTTGACAACATTAGCAGAACACTGATGAGCCAGAAGGAACCCAGATGTAAGAAAATGCCACTGTTGTTGGGTCTTGATGCTGTGAAATAATTTTGACAGAGTAATCTTGGACTTTATGAACAGAGAACTGGAAGCATCATTTGCATTCCCTGATAAAATTATAAGGTTGATTAGAAGGATATATGAGGGATCAGAGGCGAAATTTAAAGTGGGTGGGGTCCTCTCTGAATCAGGCAGGGCTGTGCTGTCTCTCCTCTATTATTTGCATTATATTTAGAACCATTGGCAAAGAAAATAAGGGACTCAGAAATTCAAGGATACAGTTGGTATGGTAGTCGAGAAAGGCTGTCTCTGTTTGCAGATGACATTATTTTATGCCTGACAAAACCTGAAAGAGACATTACAGTACTGTGGAGTATAAGGAAACCATTTCAAATATTTTCCAGATACAAAATTAATGAATGTAAAACAAAGGCAATAGCAGTAAATTATACACCCATGTACGAATTGGTTAAGCATTATCCATACTCATGGGGACATGATGGTAAAATGAAGTCTTTAAAAGTAAGGACTAAAAATGATTCCAGTGTGGCAGCTAAGGATATGTGGGAAGAGACTAAACAAAAGATAATACAAAAACCGAGAATGTGGAAGCTCTGTAATATAGATATCGATAGTAAGATACAAGCAGTTAAAATGTTTTTAGTCCTTTAGTCTTACACACAGGTCAGGCATATGTTTATCAACCAGAGGAGAAGTTGTGGATAGCCATTAAAGATCTGAAGGATTTTATCTGGGAGGGGAAGACAGCAAGAGTCCTATGGGATAAACTCATTCTTCCAATATAACAGGATGGATTGGCATTGCCCAATTTGAAGTGATATTTCAGAGCAACATACTTAAGAATGCTATACATAGCACAAGTGGAAAACTATCATTCAAACTGTAAAGAGACAATGAAACAGGGAAGCTCAAGAAACGAGGCGAGACTGGGATTTTGGATGGACAGCATGAGGAAGACACCAGGAGAATCACAATAATCATACAGAATGTTATATTCGTAAAGTAGCAGAAAGTAAGAACCAAGCCATCAGATGGATAAAGGAAATTCTCCCTATAGGGTGACTACAATTAAATTAGGGATACAGAAGTAGGCAAGAGGGGACTGGAATTTATTGGAGAAAACTGACAAAAGAACCAAGGTACTGGGAACAAATATCTAAAGAGGTAAAGGTAATAAAATGGGAAGATGCCAAGAACTTATTTGTACTGCAGGTTAGAGATTGCCTTCCCTATAAAAAAAAATTGGTATCAGAGTATAGGCAAAGGAAAAGAAGTGGGAGGAGGTCCTAAATGAAATACCAGCAATGACAGAGTTTAAGAATCTAGAACAGAAGTTGATGTTAAGAAAGAAGTAATTAGTAGAGTATATAAAATATTGCATAATAACTATAAGAATCAGCGAAGGTTAGAAAGGATTTGGATGAGAAATTAGATAAGCAATTTGCAAAGAAACAATGGGGGGGGGTATGTGTATGTCTCCCAATTATGCAGCAAAGTCTGAATATTTAGTATCTTTGCTTGGAAGTGTTTACATAGATATATTTATACGCCAAGTAGACTCCAAAGAATTTTTTCCTTAATGTTGGAGGTGTGATGGGGAAGAGAACTGAGACATATTTTCTGGCAGTGTAATGAGCTGGCAGACTTTAAAGATTCCCTGCAGACTGCTCCGTCAAGAGATGCTATGGGAGCAAATTGATTTAACTAAGGAAATTATTTTTTTCTGCTATGATACAGAATCAGAATTGCCTGACATAGTAAGGACTTGCTGAGTCTAATTATGATGGCTGCCAAAAAAGCAATTTCTAGAAAATGAAAATCAAAGTCTAAACCAACTTACTAGTAGTGAAGATAGTAACTGAGCTAAAAACAAACTGGAATTTGGATCTTTATAAAAGTGTAGGAGCAAATTACATAGGAAAAAAATGGGAAGTGTGGGATCAATACATGCACAGGAGGAATGAGGTTTAAAAAAGGCAGGAATTGAATGAGATATGTAATGGTTGACAAGGACTGGATAAGTGGTATATAATGTTTGCAGCTGCAATTGTGTCTGCATGGTTTGTAATTTATAATGTTTGCAACTGAGATTGTCAGTATGGTTTATTTTCAGTTATATAAATGTAAGATTACCTGTGTCATTTAGTAAAGATGTTGTTTAAAAAAAAAAAAAAAAGACCTGCGTAAATCTTGGAGTTTACATCCATCTAAACTAGAAACTGCCACATTCTCTCAATCAATACTAACAAGTGGTCTAATACTTTTCCTACTCGGTGACTCACCTATAACATTGAGCAGAATGATTCGGCTTATCCTCTGTATTTACCATATCAATTCTAAAGTTACCTTCAACTGCTGTTCTCCTATTATGATTATTTAAGGATGACTCAGACTGAATGGTATCACCATCACTGTTGTCTTTTTTTTTCTCTTTATATTAATGTCCTCTGCCCTTTCCTGAAAATGAACTTTGATATGCA
This sequence comes from Protopterus annectens, assembly GCF_019279795.1. NCBI lineage: Eukaryota > Metazoa > Chordata > Ceratodontiformes > Protopteridae > Protopterus > Protopterus annectens. The sequence continues at coordinate 1,101,279,721 of NC_056728.1, read as the reverse complement.
ATAAAGATTTTTCAACAGAGTTACTCTGTTTAGTAAACTCTGTCTCAGCCCCTATGTCCACTGTGAGTGGTTTTCTGAATAAAAATACATGATTCCCCAATGTGTCTGTCTTATAACTGAATCATTCTTCACCATAAAGGAATTAACATTAGTTTGAGAATCCTCAGAAATCATAAGAATCTCTGTATTAGCTTTACTTTTTTCAGTGAGCTTTGTGCCTCAAATCCAATGTATCGCTTATTAAAAATTCACAGTCAATCCATTGTTCATAGGTTGGTACTAGACTGTCGGCCCTAGGGCCTATACAAGCCTAGCCATAACAATTCCCTGGTTATTTCTTCCCACACTATTTACTTCCCTGGACCCCTGTCTAGCAGGGCGACTGACGTAATCCCTGGGGTGAATTTCCTTTCTCCATCCAGTCATCAAGGTTCCTTTTGAAGAGGACCAAACAGGTGCTCTGCTTGACATGTATGGGCAGTCTATTCCAGAGTCTGGGGAGTCTCTGGGTCAGGAACCTATCCCTCCAGCATGTTTTGTTTATTGTGATGACAAGGTTTAGATCCCTGGAGTGTGTGGCTCTGAGAGATTGGGATTTTCTTAAGTGTAGCATGTCCAACAGCTCTGGGTTTGACATGACCTTGTATGTTAAGCAGAGATCACCTCGGAGTAGATGATATGCGACAGAGTATAGCTGGAGTTTTTTAAGGCGGTCGGCATAAGGCATCTGCTTTAGGCCTGTGATTCTTTTAGTGAGGTATTTCTGTGGCCTTTCCAGTTGTTACAGATGTCTTGAGAGGTACATACCAAATGGGGCGTTGTATTCTATAGTGGGTCTAATGAGGGATGAGTACAGTGGGACAATGACCTCCTTTTTTCTGGATGGAAAGCCCTTAGTGATGAGGTGTGCCACATTGAAAGATTTCCTGACTCTTGTAGCGATGTGGTTATTGAAGGTGAGACCACTGCCCACCTGTGTCCCTAAGTCTCTTATCACACTTTCGGTGTTTAGTGTACTGCCACCTATCTGGTAATTCACGGGTACATGTTTTTTCCCAAAGGGGTTAACTATACATTTCTTGGCATTGAGCTTCAGCCCATGGCTCTGTCACCAAGCATCCGTTTCTGTAAGGCCCTTTTGTAGAGTATCCACATCATTTGGAGATTCAATAATGGCTCCCAGTTTGCAGTCATCTGTGAACTTTGTTAGCCAGAGTCCCTTAGTATTGGCCTGTACTTCAGAGAAGTAGATGCCAAATAAAAGAAGTCCCAGGACTGAACCCTGAGGTACTCCACTTGTCACTTGTTTGGAGCTGGATTTGGAGTCAGCTACTTTTACAGTGTGGGTTCTGTCAGTAAGCCAGTTGGCAACCCATCGAGTGACGTAAGGATTAATGCCCAGCTCAGTAAGTTTATCCAGGATTCCAGAGTGGGGGATGGTGTCAAAGGCCTTGATGAGGTCCAGATAGGCTGTGTGGACTGCCTTACCCTCGTCCACGCCTCTGGAGACTGATTCAAAGAAGTCATTCGGGTTCAGGAGACAAGATCGGCCCTTCACGAACCCAAACTTTCCCTAAATCGTCCAGTTCCATAGCTAAGTCAGTCAACTCCACACATTTAAAATGCTTACTTGTGTCTACTAAATTCTATGGTAGTGTGCTATATGTGAAACCATGAACACTGTAAGAATGGAAAGGACTGTAGAATGCTGGAATGAAGTAGAAATATTTGGAAGAAACTGGAATGAGACTGGAACAAATGTTTTTATTCAATTACCCAGAACTGTGCTGAACAGGTGCCAGTCTCCTCTTCTTCATGTGCCAAATCTTCTTGATCTTTCAGAATAAAAGTCTGCATACACTGTAGTTTAAGAATGTTTTAGTATTTACAGTGGAGGTAAATATTAACAATGTTCGAATTAAACCTTACTATCTCTAAGAGCAGTGCTGATAAACTGAACTAGACCAAATTATTATGTCCGTAGCTTCTGTAGTCATATGCTCTTTTCTTCTGAATGATATTCTGGAATGCTGAATATTTAGTTTCATAGTGTAGTACTAGGCTGTCTGCCCTAGGGCATTTATAAGCCTAGCCATAGTGTATGTGGCTTTCGCCACCCCATGTAAAGATACAAAAGTGTACAAATTAAATTTAGTTTACTGTGCCTCTGTCTAGTAATGACACAGAGATGACCCCTGGGGTAAACCTACGATCACCCATCCACTCGTCAAGATTTCTCTTGAAGAGAGTGAGTGAGGGGCTCTGCCTAACATGGACTGGGATCCTGTTCCAGAGTGCGGGAAGCCTCTGTGTTATGAATCTGTCCCTCCAGCATGTCCTATTCATATTTGTGCTGAGGTTTAGATCTTTAGCTCTCGTTGCTCTGATGGATTTGGATTTTTTGAGGTGGAGCATGTCCATTAATTCCGGATTGGACATGGCCTTGTACGTCAGGCACAGATCACCTCTGAGCAGGGGGTATGCTACTGAATAGAGCTGAAGCTTCTTTAGTCTGGCAGCATATGGCATATGTTGGAGACCCTTGATCCTCTTGGTGAGGTACTTTTGGGGTCTCTCCAGCAGCTGCAGGTGCCGGGTGAGGTACATACCAAATGGGGCATTGTACTCAATCATAGGCCTGATAAGGGAGGAATATAGGGGTACAATTACATCTTTTGATCTGGATGTGAATCCCTTCATGATAAGGTGGGCAAGGTAGAAGGTCTTTCTAACCACTTTGGCGACGTGGGTGTCAAATGAGAGGTCACTGTCAACTTGGGTCCCCAGGTCTCTGATTACTTTTTCCATACTTAATGGATTACCACCTATGTGGTAATTTGTGGGTACTTTGTTTTTCCCAAAGGGGATGACTATATATTTTTTGGCATTTCGTTTAAGGCCATGACTCTGGCACCAGTCATCTGTTTCTGTAAGGCCCTTTTGAAGGATGCATGTGTCAGCTGGTGTATCGACTATGGCGCCTAGTTTGCAGTCATCTGCGAACTTTGTCAGCCACAACCCCCCTATGTTTGCCTGCACATCTGAGAAATAAATGCCGAACAAGAGGAGTCCCAAGACAGAGCCCTGTGGGACTCCACTTGTGACTGGCTTGGAATCTGACATAGCTCCAGCTATTCTGACTTTGTGGGTTGTGTCCTTTAGCCAGTTTGCAACCCATCTTGTGACATACGGGTTTACATTTAAGCTGTTGAGCTTGTCTATGATGCCTGAGCGGGGTATTGTGTCGAAGGCTTTTGCCAGTACAGGTAGGCTGTATGAACTGCTTTGCCTTCATCGATGGCTCTAGCGACGGTTTCAAAAAAGTCTACCAGGTTTAAAAGGCAGGATCTGCCTTTTACAAAGCCGAACTGCGTAGGGTCAATTGTCTGTAGGTCCCCGATGTCTTTGTTTATGAGTTCCTTAATGATCCTTTCCATAGCTTTGCAGACCAGGCTGGTCAAGCTTATGGGGCGGTAGTTTCCAGGGTCTGTAAAGGTGCCTCCCTTATGGAGTGGGACCACTGTTGCTGTACGCCAGTGTTCAGGGACATATCCTGTAGTAAGGTTAAGACTAAACAGCTCCTCTAGGAGTTCATGTAGCACGCAACCCGGGACACCATCTGATCCCATAGATGCTGTATTTTTAGCTTTGCTGAGAGCAGCTCTCACCTGGACATCTGAGATGTCAGGGAGGTTGCCTTCAGCTGGGATAAGTATTTCATCTTTTGGGGGAGAGGGAGGGGAGAAATTTGCACTGAACCTGTCTGCCAGTATGTTGGCAATATCTGTGGGTTCAGTGTATCTCTTGCTGTTATGAACTAACTCTGAGCATACCTGAGGGTTTCCTTAGCGATTTTTCTCTCAAAGTTGGCCTTTGATGATTTTATGAGCGAACGTACTTTTTTGCTAGTGCTGATCAGAGATGCCTTCCCTTTATAGGATTTTGCTCTGTCTTGCAGTAGCTTCCTTCTCTTGTTATAAAGTTTGTTTATGGCTGGGGTCCACCAGATAGGACGCCTGCCTTTGGTGGAAAGGGTCATGGTTTTATTTGGGATTGCATGATCCATGCATTCTTGGAGATGTCCGTAGAAAGCATTTGTGAAGGATTCAGCAGTGTGGGATGTGGTTTCCAGTGGCCCAGGGGGCTTGAAGGATACCATTTCAGTCCTAAAGAGTGTAAAGTCGGCTTTTGAGAAGTTTCTCACTGTGGTCTTTTGTGCTGGGGGTGTAGGTGTGATATGAATATCTAGGGTTATTAGTTTGTGGTCTGATCTCACTAGTGAGGGGTATACTTCTGGTGTTGAGCATTTTGTCCCCATGTTTGTGTTGATCAGGTCAAATATATTATTTCCTCTCATGGGGGAGGTGACTAGTTGTTCCATCGCATTTGAGTTGATGAATTTCAGGAACCTTTGGGCTAGTGTGTTGGGGCTTGAATAATGCACCCAGTCTATGTTTGGGTAGTTGAAGTCTCCCAATTTGATGATATTTGGTGAGACATTCATATCCTCCAGTGTCTTCAGGAAAGCTGAATGGAGTTCCTGAGATTGAGAGGGTGGTCTGTAGCATCCTACAAGTTGTATAGCAGTTTTGCCTACGGTTAGTTGCACATGGATGGTCTCCGATGCTTCATGCGTTGCCACTAACCTGGAGGTGTGGGTGTCTTTAATGGATATGGACATTCCCCCTCCTTTTGTGGTTTGGCCCAAGTTTTGGGGCCGAAATGCATGATACGAGGTATAACCTGGTAGGGCTGGGGTGCTGTCAGGAGCATTGAACCAGGGTTGTTACTGCACAGACATCGATGCTCTCCATACTGAGGAATGCTTCGAGCGCCTGCATCTTGAGATTTAGACTTCTGGCGTTGAGCAGCATTACCCTTAGTTTTTTTCCTTTTTTGTTTTCTAAGGTGGTGGGTTTGTCTTTTGAGCCTTGCCTAAAAAAGGCACTATGGGGGTGGCAAGAGCCTTAGCCAATATCCGGAAGCCCAGTGATTACAGGTGCAAGCCGTCCCTTGCGAAGCAGCGTGGCTTGTCCAGCATGTCATCTCAAGCAGACAGACATTGGATCCCCCTAGAATGACACCAGTAATTGAGCCAATTATTAAAGCTGATCATCTTGTCTTTGTATTGTGGCATCATTCTTGGTGAGGGCAAGATGCTTCTCAGGGTCAGGGTCATACCAGCCTGGGCTACATAATCAGAGAGCTCCTCTGTCTCTTTTCATGTAGTCCAAGGAGGTACGTCTCGGGTCATTCATGCCGGCATGGACAATGACGGAGTCATATTTGTACTTGCTTTGGAGTGACCTGAGTGCTTGTGTTATGTGGCGGATCCTAGCACCCGACAGGTAGCTCACCATTACCCTCTCTTTGTTCAGCCTGGTAAGTGGAACGTCAGTGTGTCTGACTATAGAGTCACCTATTACTAGTGTATCAGGCATGGTGTTTCGCCTTAAGGGCGACTTCTGCACTTAACTTTCAAGTGTCTGTACCAAACTTCTGAGAACTGCACTGCAATAAGTTTTTCCTTATCAGTCTGAATGAACTGACTATGTCTGAAATATTTTTTAATAATACCAAACCCTGTAAATTTTTACATGGCTCTTTAACCCTGTTTGTACTTAATGTACTGCACATTCTGTTAGCACATTTTATTCTTGTTAGAATTTTTGACTGAAGGTGTCAGAAACGTTTTTTTCTGTTGAATCTACATGTAAAATGCAGATGTACATCTGCTTTAATATGGCTGCATTTTTTAGACCTATGCAAAGAGAATACTATATGTCTAACAAAATACTGTCAATCTTACCTGGTCGGGTATTTCAGAAGTAATTCTGTTTCAGTAGTTACTTATAAAATGAAGACTTAGGCATGACATTGCATTTCAGGCCTATGCAAGATCTGTTTTACTAACTGTATTTATGTAGAATTTATTTTGTAACAATTGTTTCTGAAATTACTGAAATGGGATTTTCTTTTGTAATTAAAATAGTCTGCTGTGTGTGTGTGTGTGTGTGTGTGTGTGTGTGTGTGTGTGTGTGTGTGTGTGTGTGTGTGTGTGTGTGTGTGTGTGTCTGTGTCTGTGTGTACCGAAACGGCATAGAGGATAAACCCTCTGGATTTAAGAAATGCTGCTCGTACAGTCCAAAGATGCCATTTTACAATTCACACGAGGAGCATCTTTATTGCTTGGGGTTGAATGCAACATTTGTGCCGCGTTCAACCCCAGGGCCCTCATAGAGCACCGCAATAAGCTTCCGTGGGGCTTGACTCAGGGTGGTCCTCTGCCCTTGGACTTCCCTTCCAACCCTCCTCAGGAACCTAAAAAGAGGAGGCGCTTCGTCCAGTCCATTGGCCTTCCGGTTGGTAGAGAAGACCCTCTCCAGCTTGGCAGTTATCTCTGTCTTCTCTAGGTCCTCCCCAGCCTTTCTTAGGTTTGGGTGCTGAGGCCTCATCTGTCCAAGGTCAGACCTCCTGCGAGTGCCTTCAGGCGGGCAGTACTCCACTTGGGATACCCTTCTCTTCTGAGTCCTCCCCTGAGCCTCTCCTGACCCCGCCATGGAGGAACCCCCTCAGAAGAGAGCATGTCAGAGGAGATACTTTGACTCCCCCAGAGAGTCTCTAACTTAGGACACAGATTTTGAGGAGGGAGACTGGTCCCCCAGACTTCTGCCTGAGGAAGTGCCCTTTGGGGACATCCTCGAGGTTCTCAAGCAAAGAGGCAGTTGGTCTTCCCCTACCCCGTCTTCAGAGGAGTCTGTGTTCATGAAGGCCTTTGGGACAGGTCCATCTTCTACCTGAGTGCCCCCCCGCTGACGAGCGTGTGGACCTTATCGCCAGCAGGGCTTGGAAGGAGTCGGACATGGAGGAACCTGTCCTTAAAAAAGGCAACAAATTCCTCAGTCCTCCTTAGGACAGAACATTTTAGAGCAGAGGTGTCCACGGCCATGCCACCATGGTGGTTGCCGCTCTTAAGCTAGCGGAGCAAAGCTTTGCTGTCCATTCCCCGAACAGGGAGTCCCAGGCAATTAACCATTTTGGAAAGTGTGTTTGCCTCGGCTACTTTCAGACTGAGAGCAACTAATTATTTGGCCCATTTTACCCAGCTTCAGAGGGACTTGGTTTCGGAGCTTACCACATCCCTTAGAGTTGTTGCCTCCAGAAAGTCTTAAGCTGGTATCTCCGAAGCGGTGTACTCTGACCTCCATGTCTAATGCTTCAATGAGGTTGATCTCCAATTTGACAGAGGCCACCTCTCAAGCATCAAGGACTGGTATGGTATTGGCATCCAACAGCATGCTTGGCTTCGTCTTTGAGGGTTTGCAGACTTCTTCATGGTGGCTTTCACTAATGCCCCCTTTGACGGCTCCATCTTGTTTGGTCCATCTGTTAAGGACACCTTAACCTGCAGTGAGCAGGAATGCAAGACTTTCTGCTGTAGGGATCAAGTTTTTACTCCCCAGCGGTCCTTTCCGAAGACTCAGAAGGGAAGTAAGAAACTTTTGGTTCTGGAGGACTCTGTCTTCCTTCCAGGACACTCCTCAGGAATCCTCTTTTGCAAGCCAGGGTAGAGGATTCATTGGTAGAGTCTGGGGTCTGCAGAACCAGGGCTACCAGGAGCCCTTCTCGATGTAGCCCTTTCAACATTCCTGAAATGCTGCCTGATTGTCCTGCCCTGGAGGCAGTCTGGGGTCGACTCTCCCTTCACCCACTAGCCTGGACAAGTCTCACTTCCAGACAGTGGGAGCTAAAAATTATTTCCTGAGGTTACTGCATTCCCTTTTCTCAGCCTCCTCCAATTTGAAAATTTTTCCTGGATATTCCACCCAGGAATGATTGGATGTGCTCAGTGGATCTCAAGGACGCGTACTGTCATATAAAGATCAATAGATGTTCCAGGAAAAACTTCAGCTTTTGATTAGGGGCCAGTCATTACCAGTTCAGATCCCTGCCCTTTGGACTCGCCACAGCCCCCTTGATGTTTTAACAAATGCATGGCTGTGGTGGCAGCTCATCTCCAGCAGCAATGTTTCCAGGTCTTTCTGTACCTGGATGATTGGCTCCTCATAGCTCCCACAAGGCATCGACTTATCAGTGGCCACTAAAGTTATCCTCAGTCTTTTCCACCATCTAGGTATCACTGTCAATCTGCCCAACTTTAGTCTTGTTCCATGCCAAAACCTGGAGTTCATCGGGGTCTATTTGGACACTGTATCGGAAACTGCAGCAATGCCTCTGTGCAGGATTCATCTCGTTCGACGTGAGGTTTCTCTTTTGCTGAAGCTACAGCACCTGTCAGTTCATTTGATTCTCCAAGTGTTAAGTTCGATGGCGGCTGCCATTCAATTAGTTCCCCTAGCCAGATATCACATGTGAGTGCTCCAGTAGACCCTGGCAGTCCAGTGGTCCATTCTGGTTCACCCTGGCAGTCCAGTGGTCCATTCTGGTTCAACCCATGTCCACGATGATAAAGTTGACTCTGGTATGCAGGAATCATCTCACTTGATGGCTTCAGTCTCAGGACCTATACCTAGGCAGGCCATTTTGTTTTCCCCTACCCAAGGCCACAGTGACCATGGATGCCTCCCTGTTGTGGTGGAGGGGTGGGGGCATTTTCAGGACTGTTCAAGGCATGTGGGTCCCTTTCGAAGACCAGATTGCACATAAACGTCCTGGAGATGAGAGCAGTCCTAACATTGCAGGCCTTTCAGGAGTGCCTCCCACTGGGGACCATAGCAATTCAAAAGGATGACAAATGGTGGTGGTCTGGTTTATCAACAAGCAAGGGGGAGCACAGTCTTATCCTCTGTGCAGACAGGCCATGAAAGTGTGGGAATGGGTGATGTCTTCCAGACACTTTTTTCTTGCAACTCATATTCCTGGGAGTTCCAAAGTGCTGGCCAACAGACTCAGTAGATCTATCTCGAGACCTCATGACTGGTCCCTGAATCTGTCAGTGGCAAGACGAATATTCGACCATTGGGTCATCCATGCTGCGATCTTTTTGCTTACCCAGTCAACCACAAATGCAGCAGTTACTTTGCCCTGATCCTTCCGGGGGGGGGGGTCACCCGGGGACGCTCTGTTTCACAGTTGGCTTCTGGGTCTTCTCTACACTTATCCTCCAACTCCCCTTATACCCAAAATATTGCAGAAAGCTCGTATTCTGAAGAACGCTTTCATCCTTATTGCCCCTTTTTGGCCTCGCCAGGCGTGGTTCTCCTTCGTAAGGTCTCATCTGAAGTATCCGCCTCGTATATTGGATCCTGTTCCAGATCTCATCTCCCATCCCTGGGGGCTCCCACTCCCAAGTTTCTGGACCCTTCGTCTGACCACATGGTTTCTCCACTTCCAGTGATCCATTTGCAGTCCAAGCTTCCTTCCCCAATGAAGAGCATTATCTTGCTTCTCAAAAGCCATCTACAAAGAAGGTATTTTCAAATAAATGGAAAAGGTTTTCTATTTGGGCAAGACAACGCAATCTGGATCCGTTTTCGGCCCCTATTCTTGATGTTTTACTCTTCTCATCTTCCTTTTTTCAAGATGAAGCAAGTTTTTCTACCATTAAGCTCCAGTTGGCAGCCATTTCTGATTTCCATCTGAACAAGGAGGCTACCTTTTCTTTTAAGCTGTGCAAAGCCTTTCTGAAAGGTGTCTTTCTTCTTAGACCTCCTATTAAGTATCCATCCCCGCCATGGGATTTGACATTGGTGCTGCGGTCCCTGACGCAAAAACCTTTTGAACCAGCTCCTTCTTACGATATCAAGTTCCTTGCTTAGAAGACTGCCTTTTTAGTGGCTCTTACCTCTGTCACCCTCGGAACTCCAAGCCTTAGGCATTAAGTCTCCATTCATGATCTTTCTTAAGGATAGAATGTCCCTTAAAACAAATCCTTTCTTTCTTCCCAAAGTGGCTTCGGAGGCTGACCTCATTTAATTTGTTCAACTACCGGTCTTCTTCCCTAATTACAGTAATAAGGGGAGTATATCTTGCATTGTTTGGATGTCCACAGGCAATTGCATTTTTATTTGAAAAGGACTGCAGAATTTAGGAAGTCTGATCAGCTCTTTGTGGCCTTCTCTCAGAACAGAAGGGATCAGACAGTTTCCAGGGATCAGACAGTTTCCAATGTGACCATTTCCAGGTGGATTGCTAGCTGTATTTTCCTACATTTATAATAGTAGGCATTTGGAATTATCCAACCCAGTTAAGGCCATCTCTACTAGCTGCGTCTTCTGCTTTCTTGGTTAGACTTTCCCTGGATGATATTTCTGCTGCTGCGACTTGCATCTAATCCACATGCGTTCATTTTGCACTACAAATTGGATTTGGTGTCTAGGAACAGAGCTTCCTTTGGTTCCTCAGTGCTCCAGCATATCCTTCCTTGAAGCCTCCCAGGGTGTGTAGTAGCTGTGGACTCTGACCCATTTGTGAAAAGTAATGACACAGATAGCATCAGATAAGAGTTATTTACTTACCATAACTTGGTATCTGTGCTATACAGTGTCATTAGTCATCACATTCCCGCCCTCCTTCCCCCTTCCTTCTGTGGGTTCCGGCAAGCTGGAGTGGCTGGTATTTTGGAATGTTTTGATCTTTGTGCAACTTCTTCCGCCTTTCCAATGGTTTAGCAAACTTGATCTGAGGGTTAGAAGGCAGCAGGAGATTAAGGGAAGGGGAGGAGCTTGAGCTCTGGATCGATCTGACAGTTGCCAGCTCAGATCCAAGACCCATTTGTGATGAATAATGACACTAGATAGCACAGATGCCACTTTATGGTAAGTACATAACTTGAGGCACTCCTTAAAATGGAGAGCATCGATATCTGTGCAGTGGCTGAGACCTGGTTCAAGGCTCCAGAGAGCACCCCTGCATTTCCAGGCTATAACTCATACCACACTTTTCAGCCACCTAACCTGGACCAGAACACCAAAGGCGAAGGTGTGTCCTTATTCATTAAGGATATCCACACCTCCAGGCTAGTTGTTCAGCATAATGCATCTGAGGTTATCCAAGTGCAACTAACTCTGGGCAAAACTGCAATCCAAATTGTAGCTTGCTACAGATCCCCCACCATGCCCCAGGATTTCCACTCCTCTTTTCTTGATGTACTGGGAAGTATTATGGTTCAGCCAAACACCCTAATAATGGGCGATTTCAACTACCCTACCATTAACTGGGAAAACTACTCGTGTACCAATTCCTTTGCTCAAAGCTCTCTGGAATTCATAAATTCCAATGCCCTGGATCAACTTTTCCACACCCCCACCAGGGGTAACAATATCCTAGACCTAGTCATTACCAATATGAGTGACCTGAAGTCAACTCTTCGTTGGTCAGATCTGACCATAATCTAATCACCCTAGATATCCACATTCCGCCACCACCCCCCATTAAGGAAATCATGGTAAAAAATTTCTCCAAACCCAACTTCATGCTTCTTAAGACAGAAGTGGCGAACTTCATGACACCCATACAGATAGACAATACAGTTACGACTGCTGAATCCTACACAGATGCACTCTATAAGCACTTACACGAGTGCATGGATTGTGTTATCCCAAACAGAACCAAGATGCTATCTTCCAAAAAAAGGAAGTCAATCTGGTGGTCCCCTGCCATAAACAAACTCTACAACAGAAGGAAGAAACTGTTGCAAAAGAGAGTAAAATCCCATGAGTGGAGTAGTTCCCTGGTCAGCCTCAGTAAGAAGCTGAGATCCCTTGTAAGATCCTCCAAAGCTAGCTTTGAAAACAAAATTGCCACCGATTCTAGGGACAACCACAAAGCTAGCTAGCTTAATGGCAACACCCAGATCTGCTCTGAGTTACAGCACAAAGGCATGAAAATTACAGAACCCAACTGATAATGCCAACATCCTGGCAGATGGGTTCAGTGCTAACTTCACCCCCCCCCTCTCACCCCTAAAGGGCCCATATCTGTACAGGAAGAATGCAGAGTCCCTCTAATCACAACTACGCAGGTAAAAGCTGCACTCTCTGAAGCCAAAAACACAGCATCCATGGGACCGGACAACATCCTAGGCTCTGCGCTTTACACAGACTTCAGAATGAACTGGCTCCCCACCTAAGCACCATGTTCAGTCATTGTCTCATATCAGGCTTTGTGTCCACTGAATGGCGCACAGCAACAGTTATCCCACTCCACAAAGGGGGAGCCACCACTGATCCCGGGAACTATTGCCCTATTAGCCTGACGAGCCTGGTCTGTAAGGCCATGGAACATATCATCATGGAACTCATAAACAAAGACATTGGTAACCTCCAAACTGGGTTGGACCCCACCCAGTTTGGGTTTGTGAAAGGCAGATGATGCCTCCTGAACCTGATCGACTTTGAGGCAGTTACCAAAGCTGTAGACGAGGGTAAGGTGGTTCACACAGCCTGTCTTGACCTCGTCAAGGCTTTCAACACCATCCCCCCATTCTGGAATTATAGCTAAACTCACTAAACTAGGTATAAACTAGGTATAAATCCCTACGTCACAAGATGGGTTGCCAATTGGCTCACTGACGGAACCCACACTGTAAAAGTTGCAGACTCCAAATCTGACTTCAAACCAGTGATAAGTGGAGTACAACAGAGTTCAGTCCTGGGACCTCTTCTGTTTGGTATCTACTTCTCTGATGTACAGACTAATACAGAAGGCCTTTGGCTGATGAAGTTCACAGATGACTGCAAACTAGGAGCCATAGTTGAGTCCCCAAATGATGTGGACATCCTACAGAGGGGCCTCACTGAGACAGATGCATGGTGTCAGAGCCATGGCCTCAAACTCAGTGCCAAAAAGTGCATTGTCATCCCCTTTGGTAAAAACTTTGTACCCATGAACTACCACATAGGTGGCAGTCTACTTAACGCTGAATGGGTGATAAGAGACCTGGGGACTCAGGTGGACAGTAGTCTCTCCTTTGATAATCACATCGCCACAATTGTCAGGAAATCCTTCTACGTGGCACACATCACAAAAGGTTCTCATCTAGGAAAAAAGAGGTCCTTGTTCCCCTCTACTTGACACTCATTAGACCCATTATAGAGTACAACGCCCCTTTTGGAATGTACCTCACAAGACATATGTAGCAGCTGGAAAGGTCATAGAAGTACCTCACAAAGAGGATTACTGGCCTCAAACAGATGCCCTACACTGACCGTCTCAAAAAACTCCAGCATTATTCCGTAGCATATCGCCTACTCCAAGATGATTTCGACCTAACATATAAAGCTATGTCAAAAACAGAGCTGTTGGACATGCTACACCTAATGAAATCCCATATCCCTCCGAGCTACACGCTCTGGGGACCTAAACCTTGTCACCACAATAAACAGGACATGCTGGAGGGATAGATTTCCTGTCCCAGAGACTTCCCATACTCTGTAACAAGCTACCCATCTATGTCAAGCAAAGTTCCTCATTAGCACTGTTCAAGAAAAATCTTGATAAGTGGCTGGAAATAAGAAATACACCCCGGGGATCACTTTGGTGGCTCTGCTCGACAGGGGCGCACAGTAAAATAACTTTCTTGTGTGGCATAAGCCAGGGAACCTTATTGGCTAGGCTTACTTAAGCCCTTGGGCTGATAGCCTAGTACCTACCTATGAACCTATAACTGGGCAGTTTTTTTAACATGAGTTATAATTAACTCCCTTTTTACACTTAATATACATGTATTTTGAATCATAATGTAGCTAGATTTGTTACTAATTATTTTATTAACACCTTCATTTATATGTGCTGTAGTAGATGTCTGCCACTAAGTGTTGCACTTGTTTGAATAGCTAGCCTAATCTGTATCTTTGTGCACACACACCCTTTTAAAGTAGTATCAAGAAAAGAAACTTTCTAATGAATCAACTACAATAAAACTAAAGTATGGCTGCTTGCCGTTGCACTTACTTAAATAGCAAGTCTAATCTCTGTCTCACAAATACCGCTCCACCTTTAAAGTAGTAGCAGGGAAAGAAACTTTGAAATAAATAAAATAAAATGCAATGAAACTGTCAGCTTGACAAATGTCACCAAAAATGGGCATGGGTATTTGCTGGTGATAACTGGGTTGAGGACCCAACCTACACCAGGTACCCATGCTAAGAGTGGTAAGGGTGTATGTGCCCTTGCTGGCCAGTATGTGCCTGCTATAAAGCCTAGCAGCCCTGGGTCAATAAATTACTGGCCACCTGGTGTCCAGCTGTCAAAATTTGGTTACCTGGAATAGTTTTCTTGAGTGAAAGCTGAGCATAAAACCAATCAGCCTGCCAAACATGAACTGAGGATTGCTACACTCAATGTAGGTTCACTGACAGGATGCACTAATCTCGGCCTTTGTCCCACAGCAGGGTTGTGATAGTGAGGAAAAGAGTGCATTCAGACAGCAGCTGCAGGACCTACTAGATAAAATAGGACAACATGATTTGGTGCTGTGTGGTCTAAATGCTCATATCAGAACAGACAGAACAGGATATGAGGGTTGCCGGAGTTCACTTGGGTAACAGGAATAAAGGAGAAGAGGCCATTCTAGACATCTGTCTGGCAAATGGCATGCTGGTGCCCAACTAGAGACCATCACAAGATCACATACAAGAATGGCCAATATGCTTAACTCTGGTAAAGTTCCTCCTAGTAAAGAAAGGGCACTGGGGGTCGAATTAGTGATTGCAAAGCTATTCCTAGTGAAACGGTCTACCAAGAGCATAAACCACCAGTTGCCACAATCAGCAATAAGCATTGGTTAGAGAAGGCTCCAGGGTCAACAAAAACTAGGCTGAAGACGTGAATGTTGACTGGCGAAAGAGCACAAAAGTTCACGGGATTACTCGAAGCTCTAATACCTCAGGAAGAGGAGGAAATGGATGGAGTTGAAGAATGTCAGCACCTCAAAACAGCAATATTATTGGACTATAGAACAGATATGTGGCCAAGCCAGGTATGGAAGCAAGGTACATAAGGAAAACTTGTGGTAGAATGCAGAAGTTCAGGAAATCTTCAAAAAGAAATGCTAGAAAAAGTGCAAGATAGAACAGACACTGTGTTAGGAAGGAATAATGGTTGACTAAGAAGAGTTGAAATGGCAAAGAATAATCTAGAGGTCAAGAAAGAGTCCAACTGGGCATTCTTAGATTTGGAGAAAGCACATAAGGTCACACAAAAGCTGATTTGGGCAGTTGTGCAGTGATTTAAAGTCCCAGAAACATTGGTAGAATTAATGTGGACTATGTACAAGGAGCAAAATGGACTTTAGGCGGGTTTCCCCATGGGAGTGGGTTTGCATTTGGGTTCAGCTTTGAGCCCATTGGTGTTCACACAGGTGATGGACTACATTAGCAAAC
Organism: Protopterus annectens; assembly: GCF_019279795.1. NCBI lineage: Eukaryota > Metazoa > Chordata > Ceratodontiformes > Protopteridae > Protopterus > Protopterus annectens. The sequence continues at coordinate 1,101,264,377 of NC_056728.1, read as the reverse complement.
AGGTTGGAGAGGACAGATAAACAAAGTTGCTGTATGCTGACAATGTGGTATTACAGGCAGACTCTGAGCAAAAACTTCAGCAAAGGTTAGGGGAATGTAGTGCAAAACTGAAGGCACATGGCATGAAACAGAGTACAGATAAGACTGTTGCAATGGCAGCAAATGGGGGAAATCAGAAGAAGCTGAGAATTGAGATAGAAGGGGAAAATATTGGAATAGGTTAACAGCTTCAAGTATTTGGGATGATTGATTGAGGAGAGGGGAAGTCTGAATGTGGAGGTCAAAGCTAGAATTAGAGGGGCTGCAGTCAACTTGCATAGACTGTCAGGGGTAGTGCATGAAAGAAGAATGCTAAAGAAGCTTAAAAGTAAGGTGTATAAAACAGTGGTGTGACCAGTACTACTGTATGGTATGCAAGCCTGGGCAGTGAAGGCAGAGCAATTGAAGCTAGGGGTGATGGAGGTGAAATGCTTAAGGTGGGTAGCAGGCTGCACACTCTGGGGCATACTAAGAAATGAGGACATCAGAGCAGAAGTCTGAGAACAAATTACTATAGTTTGGGCATGTGCAGAAAAGAAGACAATTTGGTGAAGATTTGGAACAGACAGGAAGAAGGCAAGAGGAAATGAGGACATCCAGCAAGGAGATGGATGGATTCTGTCAAAGGAGTGGCATTGACTCTAGAGAAATGGTGACATGGCACCCTGACCCCATGTAAAAAGTGGGGGAGGTTGGGTCGATGATGATGTGCATGCATGTGTATGATTGTTTTGTATCATCAATCTTAATTTTGATCAAAACTAACAAAAATAAACATACATATTTGTTCACAAGCATATCAACTACACTACATAAAGTAATAACAAATGTGTTATATACCATGCACATCTTTAGAATGATGATACAAATTCAGATTTTCCAATACTTGTAGTAATTTGGACACCTATTTGCATATAGTTTTGTAAAACTGTTTCTGAAGGTATACTTGCACATTGGATCACAGCCACCAAATACTGCACATTGCACACTCACCAATCTGGTAACATGCAGAACGTGAAGTATCTTGTCAGTTGAACATGCCTGTACATCCTTTTCATGGAGACCTCCCAACATCTTCTTTCCACCATCCAGTGCTGATGTCCTCCATTATAATTTGTCCTGCAGCCGTATAGAATTCAGACTTGTGCTGTGGCAGTTTCATAAAGTGCAAGAGTTCTCTAGCCTGTTTACTGCAATGAGAACAGAACCCCTACTAAGTAAAGTGTGTGTGTGTGTGTGTGTGTGTGTGTGTGTGTGTGTGTGTGTGTCTAGCCAGAGGAGCTTGTATGTGTATCCAACAGTTACCACTCCGATCCCATGGATTGTCAATGTTTGTCATAAATACAAAGTTCTCTAGTCGTCGTACTTGGATAGCTAGGCGTTCTGTTCCCACTGCAGTCTGCTGGTGTGTGCGTGTGTGTGTGTGTGCGTGTGTGTGTGTGTGTGCGTGTGTGTGTGTGCGTGTGTGTGTGTGTGTGTGTGTGTGTGTGTGTGTGTGTTTGTGTGTGTGTGTGCGCGCATTTGCTTGACATTAGAGAGAGAATTTTACACCAGCATGTGGAACACTGCTATTACCATTTACGCCTCGTCAGACATTGCTGATGTCTTCAGTTGTGAAGTGTTGTCTGGCAACTGTCTTCTTTCCCTGTTTTCATTCTTACAATTCATCTGTGTGTCCCTGTGCAATACTAACATATCCCCTGACTGTTTATTTTAAGTGGCAGCTGATGTACCTTTACAGATCATTTACCCCACTTTTGGTCAGAATGGCTTGAGTGGGTTTTCACACGACTCTGCATTGTATACACTCTCCTGTGCTATGTTTGGAACATGTATGTTACTATATGGTAAACCCTGGTAATCATTGTTGCATTTCGCACAATCCCGCTAACCTAGATTGCTGTAAAGGAAATGGGTTCACTATCCGTGTAGCACTATACTGTTTTCTGGCCACCAGCACTTTTGCCTGCCACGAAACCATGCTTGTTTACATTTAAACGTGGTGCGTGGCATGATTATGTAATTAGTGTTGCTGCTCATGCTATAAACACGTAAATTCCATGTAGTTTATTGAATCCTGCTGTGCATCTTTTATATGTAATTATTCTTGATTGTAATTAGCAGATTGAGTTAAATATATGCTCAATCTAGCAAATACTTCATGGAGGGGACACTGTGAGAACCATGCACTGGAAAGAATGAATGCAGTTTAGTAGCATCTGTGGTCATTTTAGCTTTAAATGAAGTTTACTGGAACCCTTGGCCATTTCAGCTTTACGCTGCTGTTTTGATTCCAAAGCATTTAATACATTGCTGCAGCACCTGTTTTCTATTTCCTAAAGACTCTGGTAAAATAACTGCTACCATAAAGCTTAATGATTTGATCAAATGTTTTGCAGCTCGCCTTTTCATGCCTTATAGCCACATTGTACTTTTCTGTCTGTATGTTTGTTGCTAGGTGCCATCTTGGGTACTTTGCTTTGTCTTGCATTTGTATTTTTACCTCCCAGGTCATCCACCCAGAAAGCTCTACACTGGGCACCACTTTGGGTCTCAAGGCTTCTGCTCTGCCCTTTCATCCCCTGGGAGCTTATTCGGATCAAACCAGGGAAGGCACTGGGCCAACCCATTGTGAGGGTGAGAGCCCCTTGGCCATTTGTCCCCAATATGGTAAGCAGTGGGTCAATCGGGCAGTTTAGCATAAATGTCTTGCTTCCTTTGGAATTGTGGGAGCAATACATGCAGAGAAGGAATGAGGTTTCAAAGAAGGCAGGATATGAATGAATTATGTAGTGTCTGACTGACACTGATTGGATAGATTATAAGTAATGTCAAATGTTTCATCCAAAATTCTGTTTTTGCTTTTATATAAATGTATGCTTGCCTGTCATATGTAATAATTTAATAAAGATGTTTCTTGTTTAAGAAAAAAAAAAGGTACTGCTGCTTTACTGAAACTGTAACTCCACTTCAGCTCCCTTGAGCTTTTACAGTTGCTACATGGCCTGCAACTACATATAATTTTCCTGGAAGCATGTACTTACTAGTACTCTCTATGTGCAGCACCCAGTGCTGCTGTCCATCTAGGTATCGTCCTTAGCATGGACAAGCTGACATCTGCTCACCCCATCTTGTTCGCCCATCTCCACCAGTTCCTGTGCCACTAGTCTAATGTGGGTTATGTAAGTTGCAGTCAGGGCTTCTTCCATTGGTGCCACAGGGCTGGAGCCCTTAAGTTTTATTTTTTCCCCCCTTGTAATAGTTTTGGCCTACATTTTCAGCTCCTGCTCACCTGGAACCATTTTATACACTTCCTGTGACTCAAGTCAGCTAGATGTTAGAAAGATCACAAACTGTGCATATATTATTCAGCTTTTCCCATGTCCTCTCTACTTCCCTTAAATCTTCCTCATAGCTGATGTGATTCCACACACAATTCTGTCTAATTAATGACTCATTCAGGTTGGCAAATTTACAGCCTTGCATTTTGTTGTTTAAGATCAGTTACACAAACGTTGTGGATTCTAATGAAGAATAAATGCTCAACTTACGGAAGATTGTTCTGTTATCACTTTGCCTGGAATTTGACAGAAAACATTTTTCTCTTCTCTGTTTTGTCCAAAGTTAAGTCTTAAGTATTCTGTTGGCTCTCTCCTCTTTTTTAATTCAGTCTTTGAGATGCAACTGAAAACATGGAATCCACAGCCTCCAGTTTAGATTCAGGTTCCCCTGTAGTTTTGGAGGTAGTATTGGTTGCTGTGTTTATGTTGCTTCAAAAACTAAAGAAATGCCAAAGAAATAAGATGGTGGCACAGTAGAGCACAAAGTGACATTTACACAGCAAGAGCAATATTCAAAATTGTAAAATACAAAGACAAAATGGTCACACACACGACATTTTAAAAATACTAAGACAAATGTATCTCAGCAGTGGATTATTTACTCAGTCTTTCTGTTCACCTTTCCATATGCAGTCAGTAGATACCCCTTTAGAAAGCGTATAGCAGCTTAGAAGTACAGTAAGTCGGAAAAATATAGAGCAAGTCCTGCAGGTATTGTGTAGTGTCAAAAGAAATTAATTCTGAAATCATGTGTGTTTATTGGTTCAAGTGTATAAGTGGTTAGGAAGGTCAAATGCTGAGAGAGACACTGAGCTGCTTACATTTTAGAGGCTATATACGAAAGACTGGCATCCTCTCTGTCATATTGCATGATACTTTGACCCCTTATTAATCTCCCTTAAAGGAACACTGATCCTTTTTCACATATTACTGTATATGAAGCTGTTCACACAGACGATTCCTTCAATTCCCTGTGAGTGGGCACTACTTTTAGAACAAGGAATTGCTGCTTGTCTTTCCCTTGTACTCTTAAGCATTCAGCAAGGTGCTAGCCGTACTGGTTATAGTCCTTGCATGAAAAGCAACTTCATGTTCTCCCTACATAGATGACTGGCCATTTTGGTGTCTCTACTGAGTGACTCTATTTAGGCTTTTCTGGAGTAATTCCTCTCATGGTTGGAATCATAAATTGTGTGGAGTCGTGTATAATCCCATTTGGAAGATAGCCACACTGTAGAGTTAGTTGCTGTGCCTGAATAGAGGGTTCAAGGTGGCATGGCCTTGGTACTCTGGTTAAATGTACAGTACAAGGTAAAGGATTGGACTCTGCTGCTTCTTGAGAACCTTGAGGTTGTCATGCTGTTCAGTTCCCTTTTCCATTCTCGAAGACTGACATGCTGGAATGTACTATAATGTATCTGTTGCTGCAGAACTCTCATAAGGTTATGGCTTTTGTGCTGCTGGTAGATTCGTGTCAGAGTACCTTGGCATGGTAATCACCATATCTCTCCTTCCCACAGCCAAACTCATCATAGGTCCAGAAGAAAGATGTGTACCTGCAGGGATGGGGAGAATGTCAGCTGTTCCGTGGTTCAGTTTAAATTGACTTTTGGAGTGGAGGTTGCATGTTAGCCATTTGAAGCTACTTTTGCAAGTCATCTCTTTTTGAAGGTTCTGGTAGGTAAAAAGTTTCCTGGGCCATACCTGGGTTTGGGCCAGCAACAAATCTGTCATGTTAAAAGTAGTGGGCACAAGCTTACCCCCCGCCAAATTCACATCTTTGGTGAAGTGAGAATATTGACAGACTATTTTATCCCTTCCTTCACTTCTCTCCCGGCAGTATTCAAGAGCCATCTCTGGTTTTGATTTCTTCAGATGCTTCTGGTACAATCTGGTAATTGTACTCTGTGGCAGTCAGAAAACCACCTTCTGCTCTATTCAGAAAGGCCAGTGATTGATAGTGGTAGGCATGTTCTCAGATTCCATGGTAAGAGATTCTAATCTGTCTTCTCACCATTCCACTAGTGCATGTGCTTAATTGCATAAGTCAAAGATGCAAGACCAAAACTTTTTCATTGCTCTTTGGTGACTGAAAAGGATATTTCAGGTTCTCGGGTCCCTGTTGTGCAGGAAGTCCTCCTGATTCAAGGCATGCATGTCCTTCACAGTACATAATAGTCAGGTCATCCTCAGTACCTGTCTGTTGCTATAGATCTTCTCATCCTGTTAAATCTTCCATGTTGAATGTAAAAATTGATCATTTCAGTGAGAAATCTTCTGATCTGAAGTAGTTAACTTCATTTGATCATCAGCCTGTGGGTTCCGGATCAGATACGGATCCGAGCCGGCAGCTTATCACGCTAAAGATCCGAGCTCCAAGCTCCTCCCCCTTACCAGTACTGCACGGCAGCCTCCTTCCAATCCTCAGATCTCGTTTGCCGCGGCTTTGCCAAGATGGGATTCTTGAGCTCCAGGCAGGTAAAGTGGGTTTGTTAAACAAACCTTTGATCTGTGTGGTGTGTGTGTATAATTAGTTAATCTTTTTTCCCTCTTTAACCCCAGGTTTTCGTACAAAAAAAAAAAAAAAAAAGAATTAGAAAAGGAAAGTTTTAAAACTTTTCACCCAGTGTAGGCCTCCCCTTCTCGCCCTTGGCGTGTGTGTGTGTGTGTGTGTGTGTGTGTGTGTGTGTGTGTGTGTGTGTGTGTGTGTGTGGTTAGTTAGCCTCATTAATATAAGTATGTCGGAGTCACAAAAAATGATGTTCTCTAAGTGCACAGAGTGTGGCCATAAGCTGTCACTGGCTGATGGTCACACTCTGTGCATGGTTTGTTTAGGAGTTCCACATCTCACCTTGGGCTGCAAGATATGTGCAGCATTCAACCCCCAGGCCCTTTGGAATCGCAGGACCAAGCTGATTCTGGCTGGTCTTCTACCAGCAGAGTCCCTCTTCCGCTTCATCTTATTCAGCCACGGCTGTTGCTGTTCAGGCTTCCGGCCCTCCTCCCCTGTCCGGGACTCCCACTTCCAAACAGGGCGAGAGAGAGGCCAGGAAGGAGAAACACAAGGAAAAGGAGAGAGAAAGAGAGAGATACAGACCGGGAGAGGGGTCACAAGAGACAAGTGGACCCTGATCTGTCGCCCCCACCCCACTAAAGGTGATCTCTACTCCTGAGAAGGTTGCTAGGCCGTCTTCCCTTCTGCTTTGTTCTCCATGATTCTCCCCAGAGCCAGAGGAGGAGGCCCGTCCTGCTTCGAGTTCGTCCTCGCATCGGCCTTCCAGGCTGGTGTTGGTGGCATCCTCAAGATAGACAAGGAGCCTCTCTGAAGCTGACCTGGACCGGATGATGAGAAGGTTCCTGCAAACTCAATAGCAGATGGGAGTGTTGCTGCCCCCTCCAGCCAGAGCAGGGAGTTTGGCTCCGACATTTGCCCCAATAGCTCCTTCTCCAATGCACCCTCAGGTTTCGGAGTCCCTGGATCCGAGGAGCCCCGGAGTCAGGCAGTTGGCGCCGATGGTTCCTCCAATCTTGATGCTGGCCATGCCCTCGAGTCTGTCTGATCTCTTGTCGGATCAGAGTTCTCTGAGCCAAGATCTGGGCGTTGGATCCAAGGTGATGTGTGTCATTGGCCCTGTTGTGGTCGGGGCATACCATCTCTCTGGGTCCGACTGTTCCGACCTTGACTACGATCCCCTCGTCTGATGCGAGGGGCACAGCTACCCACCCTACTAGTTTCAGGGAAGCTGGCTCCCCTTCGGCCTTCGTTGTGGAGAGGGTACTCTCTGGAGGATCGAGACCCCTTACTCTTTCCTCGGAGTCAGCCCCTGCTTCCTCGCAGCTGAGTTTGTCTTCCATCATCTAGTCCTCCCAGGGACATCCTGTGTCCGGTACGTCCCAGACAGTTTCCCTTGAGGAATATGAGACTGTTTGTGAGACCTCCCTGGAGAACCCCCCCCCCTGAGGAGGCCCCTCGTAAATGCCAGTGCAAGAGGAGGTACATGGACTCCCCCGAGTCCCTCACTGAGGATACCGACTTGGAGGAAGGGGAAGGTTCCCACAGATCGCCCCCCAAAGACGTCTCCTTCAGAGATATAATGGAAATACTTTGCCGGGGGGAAGGGGCTGATCTTCCCAAAAGCCTTCCTCGGATGAGTCTGTATTTCTGGAGGCATTTGACACAGGACCATCTACCTCTTGGGTGCCCCCCCCCCCGGCTGACCCTCTGGTGGACCTCACTACCACCAGAGCTTGGAAGGAACCGGACACTGTAGAGCCAATACCCAAATGGCCAGATAAAGTATTGAGCCCTCCTGCTGACAAGCCCACTTGGAGTAAGGGTTCCCCAGTTAATGCCATGGTGGTGACGGAAGCCACCAAAAAGGAACTGGCCCAGGAAAATTCCTCTGTCCATCCTCCGGACAAGGAGTCTAGGGTGATGGATCGTCTTGGAAAGCAGATATTTGCTTCAGCTACCTTTGCTATAAGGGCGCTGAATTACATAACCTACGTAATTAGACTTCAGCGTGACCTTGTGAAAGAGTATGCAGAGTCTCCTCTGGAGTCCATTTCGGCCGAGGATAAATGGACATTCTCAGCTCATATGGCCACTCTCAAGTCTGTTTCAAATATGTCCATGCGTTTACTCTCTCATGCCACCGAGGGAGCCGCTAGGGCTGCCGGGTCCAGTATTGCCATGAGGTATCATGCCTGGCTCCGGCTTTGCGATTTTTCGGAACCTTTCAAGGCGTCCTTTGCGAATGCCCCTTTTGAAGGTTCGACCCTGTTCAGGAAGACCGTCCGAGATGCACTAGTCCAGAGCGAGAAGGATGGGAAAATGCTGTCGGCTATCAGGATCTGCTTCTCCAATCCTCAGAGGTACTTCTCCAGGAACCAGCGAGGGCAGAAGAAGCTGAGGTTCCGGAAGTCTCAGCAGTCACGAAAAGCTCTGGACTCCTCCTCCCTTAGAGGCAGAGGGGGACAAGGTGGATGCCGGCCCAAAGGCAGAGGGGGACCAAAGAACTTCTGGTCACTGGAACCTTTTTCTGACAGAACCGCGCAGCAGCCTTGAGGGGTTGCTCGGCTGCTCCTCTCTGGAGGCAGTCGGGGGCGTTTTTCGAGGCACCTGGCCCAGTGGGAGTCCATAACATCAGATCGCTGGGTGCTTTGAATAATATCCAGAGGCTATTCTATTCCCTTCATAAACAGTCCCCTATCCACAAGGCGCATCCCGGACGTCCCACCTGCTCAAAGGGAGTCAGCAACTTTGGAAATAGAAAAGCTGCTAGACAAAAGAGCAATCCAACAAGTGCCCCCAGACCAGTCCATATCGGGCATCTATTCCAGGTTCTTTTTGGTGCCATAAAAGACGGGGGACTTGAGGCCGATCCTCGACCTATCCACGATGAACCTGTCTGTTGCCAAGGAGAAGTTCCGGATGGTCACATTACAATCCATCCTGACGTTCTTGCAGGAGGAAGACTGGATGTGCTCAGTAGACCTCAAGGATGAGTACTACCATATCCTGATGGACAGGCGATCCAGGAGGTTCCTCCACTTTCAATTAGGAGACAGTCACTACCAGTTCAGGGTCCTACCCTTTGGTCTCACCACAGCCCCCAGGGTGTTTACCAAGGTCATGGCAGTTGTAGCAGCCCACCTGAGGCTTCAGGGCATTCAGGTCTTCCCGTACCTGGACAACTGGCTCCTCACCGCCCCCACCAAGCATCAATTTGGGCTAGCCAGAAACAACTTCTTCAGTTGTCGAATCGGCTGGGTATTACAATAAACCTCAAGAAGTCTTCTCTTCAACCTGTTCAGATTCTGGACTTCATAGAGGCAAGAATAGACTTTCTTTAGGCCAGGATATTTTTGACCCCAGACAGACTTCGGATCCTGGCCCTTCATGTCTCGGCACGTCTTCAGACTCCTGCACCCCCAACAGAGTTAGTCCCAAGAGCCCTAGGGTCCATGGCAGCAGCTATAAATCTGATTCCTTGTGCACTTCTTCATATGAGAGTGTTACAATGGACGTTACAAGCTCAGTGGTCTCTACTGCATCAGTCTCTAGACTTTCTGATCCCTCTAAACAAATTGTGCAAAGCTTCTCTCATGTGGTGGCTTCAATCCCAGGATCTACGAGAAGGACACCCCTTTGTTACGCCTCCACCCCAAGCCACAGTGACCATGGACGCCTCCTGCCTAGGGTGGGGCATTGCTTGGGCAGGACTGTCCAAGGCACGTGGACTCCAAGCGAGACCGTTATGCATATCAATGTTCTAGAGATGAGAGCAGTCCTTTTAATGTTGCAGGCCCTTCACACCTCTCTTCCTCTGGGAACTATTGCGATCCACTCAGACAATATGTCAGTGGTCTGGTACATCAACAAACAGGGGGGAACCAGCTCCTATCCACTTCATCGAGAGGCCATGAGAGTATGGGAATGGGCGATCTCCACCAACCGTTTTCTGATGGCAATGCACATCCCGGGTCAGTCCAACTTTTTGGCAGACAAATTGAGCAGGACTATCCTTTCCGTCTTACAAGTGGTCTCTGAACTCTTATGTAGCAGAACAGATCTTCCTCAAGTGGGGTCAGCCTTGCTGTGATCTCTTCCCATCGCCGTCCAACGTGAAGTGCAGCAAGTTTTTCGCTCAGATTCCCCCAACGGGGGATGTCCCCATAGACCCTCTTGTCCATGCTTGGCCACCTGGTCTTATTTATGCGTATCCCCCGCTTCCTCTCATGACAAAATTCTTACAGAAAGCTCGTCGGTTGGGGAGCAGGGTTATCCTCATAGCCCCATTCTGGCCTCGTCAAGTTTGGTTCCCTTGCCTACAGTCTCATCTTCTAGCTCCGCCCTGGATATTGGATCCCATTCCGGATCTCATTCGTCATCCTTCGGGAATTCCTCCTCCGAATCTGGACAGCCTCAAGCTCACAGCTTGGTTGCTCCAGTTCCATTAGTTGCCAGGACTCCCGGTATCTCTTCTCCAGTTAAGTCCATTCTGGTAGCGGCCCACAGATCCTCTACCAGGAAAGTGTACAGTAGTAAATGGAAATGTTTTTCCATTTGGGCTTCTCAGAGAAATTTGGATCCTTTTATCTCTCCACTTCCAGCGGTGTTAGACTTTTTGTTTCGTATATTCCACCAAGGAGCCAGCTCTTCCACAGTGAAAGTCCAGCTGGCGGCTATATCCCATTTTCATGTAGGAGAGAATTCAGGTTCTCTAGCTGCTGCCAGAATTTGCAAGACCTTTATCAAAGGTACATTTCTACTGAGACCTCCTATTAAACACCCTTCTCCTCCATGGGATTTGACCTTGGTTCTTCAGGCCTTAGTTGCGCCTCCTTTCGAACCCACAGCATCAGTTGACTTGAAATACTTGTCGTGGAAGACAACCTTCCTGGTAGCTATCACTTCAGCCAGAAGAGTGCCAGAGCTTCAAGCCTTATGTATGAAACCCCCATACCTAGTTTTTCATAAGGATAGGGTGTCTCTCAGGACTAACCTGTCTTTTCTTCCTAAAGTTACTTCAGAGTCAAACATTAATCAGTGTATTAATCTGCCTGCATTTTTCCCTAATTTTCAAAATAAAGGGAAATACAAACTTCATTTGCTGGATGCTCACAGGCAGTTACTTTTTACTTGCATAGGTCCAAACCTTTCCGTAAATCTGATCAGCTTTTTGTTTCCTTTGCTAAACCCTTTTTAGGGAAACCGTTTTCGAAGGTGACTCTCGCTAAATGGATTTCGCTTTGTATTTTACAAGCATATAAAGAACTTGGATTACAAGAACCAGAAGGGGTTCATGCTCATTCTACCTTTTCTATGGCTACTTCTGCTGCATTCTGGTGTAGAGTTTCCCTGGATGACATTTGTTCAGCAGCTACCTGGGCTTCCTCTCGCACTTTTATTACTCATTATAAGCTGGATATGGTGTCTAGAGGAAGGGCTTCTTTTGGCACTGCAGTGCTCTGGAATATCCTTCCTTAAGGGCCTCCCAGGATTACGGGTAGCTGGGGACTCTGTTCCACAGGTTGATGATCAAATGAAGTTAACTACTTCAGATAAAGAAGTTATGTACTCACCATAACGTTCCATTTGAGTAGTTAGACTTCATTTGTCAGCAACCTTCCCTCCCTCCTTCCTCCTGACCTTGGTGGTTTATTTCTGCTTTTGGGCTCGATGTCCTGAGTCTGATGAGCCTGGTTTGTGTGTTCTGGTCAGGTTTTTGGTATCTTAGGGGGAGGAGCTTGGAGCTCGGATCTTTAGCTTGGTAAGCTGCCGGCTCGGATCTGGAACCCACAGGTTGCTGACAAATGAAGTCTAACTACTCAGATGGAACGTTATGGTGAGTACATAACTTCTTTTTCAACAAAAGATGGGCTACACCGAGTGAAGAGCTCTATTGTGCTTCCCCATTCAGTCATTATGCTGCTTTTTTTTTTTTTTAAGATGTGTGGATTCCTTGTGTTGTTCCTTAGTCAAGGTCCGTATTTCAGATATTTCTGCACATTATAACCATGTAAATCGCAGGACTGTGGCTTGGCATCCAGCTGGTCAGGCAGTCCCTTTAGGGGGGGGGGGGGTTCAGTATCGCTTCCTACATTTGGACCTAAACTTCATGATAGGCAGGTTTGTCAATCTGTTGATTTGAATCCAGTGGTTCAGCAGCTTTGAAAATTCTCTTGGAAAACTATTTTACCTGATCTTGTGTGGTCAGGCTCTCATCTCTGGGGAGCAGAATCTGGACTTTCAGGAATCCAACCTTTATGAAAGTCCATAAAGGTTGGATTCCTCTTAGGACCTTCCTACATTTTTGCAGAAATTAATGTCACAGTTGTACTTAAGTTAATCTTCCTTCTTTGTGGGATACAAAAAAAACAAGGAAATCTATTTACCTACTTTTTTTTGGTGTGGGATGGGCAACAAACAAGGGACAAAAGCTTCATATCTTGGATGTGCACCAACAGTTCTACTTCTATGTGAAGTTAGTGCATGAGGTTGGGAAAACAGCAGATTGCTGTTCTTTTGTTTTGTTTTGTTTTTCTTGATGGAGGGAAGGGCTGGCAGTTGCAAAGAAAGACCTTTCCAAGGGCATTAAAGACTTCCTTATCTTTTGAAATAAGGTGGTAAACTGCTTCTTAGAAAATATTTCGGGCATAGGCAAATCAACCGGTTGTATGGTAGCTTTCATTTCAGAAGTATGTCCATAGCAGAGATTGGTACTCTAGTTTCTTTTCTTTTTCTCCCCCTCCCCAAAGCTGATCATCAGCTGCCACCAGGTACTTTTGCCTTGTTCACTGGCTATACTGGCCCCTCCTTAGCCTCCTCCAGGCTTTGTGAGGTGATCAAGGATGCTGGCATAGCATCACGTTTACTGACATTGAGTGTCTAAATCCCTCCCCACATTAACCTTGTGAACACCACTTGGCACTATATTGGTAGACCTCCAACCTAACGGTACACCTACTTTTGCCTCACAATGTTCTCTAGGTTTGTAATGATGCTATATTTTAGTGAGCCTTAGCTGCCTCCTTTCCCCCAGGATGGGCATGCCAACATTTCTGCTCAGTCCCCCACCCCATGCTACCATTTTAACACCTGTTTGGTAACCAAACATGGATTTTCTGGGTCACTGTTAGGGCTTTATCCCTCTGTGCCACAAGGCTGCCTGCATCCTAGTTTGGTGGTCACTGGATTTGATAAGAAGTGGTCTATCTGGTAAACTGCAGGAGTTGTTTTGTAAGCATTAGGACCTCTTATGAGGTATAACTTCTCCAGGCTACGAGCACCTCCTCATCCTCCTGTCTTCCATGATGGACATGTAGTCCAACTCTTTCCAGATCTTTCATGCTACATAAAAGAAATTTACCCAAGCCACATGAGCGAGCTTTTCTCAGAATTATTCTGTTTTAGTGTTTAATAAGTATTTTATCTTGTTTCACCTCCGCCATTACATAAGTGTGTTTTTTTCCCCTTTTTTTGCTTTGCTTCATGGGGAATTTTCTTCCCCATGCTTTCAGTCTGGGTATAGTATAGGCCTACCATTCGTGTCTCTTGCTAGTACATTGTTTAGGACCAGAGCACAGTACTTGTACTTGTTGCAGTGTCTGTGTGTGGCTTTGAGCAAGCGTTATAGAAAAAGTACTTGAGGTATTCCTTCTCAAACAAAAAACCTCCCTTAAGGGAAAATATAGGCAGTCCCCTTTGAAACAGCACTGCAAGTCTGAAAAAGCATCATTTAGTGTTTTTTAACACTTTGGTTTAGACAAGTGAGCATTCATTTTTCATGTGCACTCACCAGCTGTGGGTATCCTAGTGTATGTATCGTGTTAGTTATCTTCATTAGGAAGCAGACCTGTGGTAGCTATAACATGCTTCCTCTATGCCCATGAGAGAAGAGTTGCTGTCAGCTGTTTTGGCCTCCACTTTGGGTGACCCTCTTGGCATTTGGAAGTATTATTTGAATCTCTCCTCAAACAAAGTTGTGTACACTTATTCTTCTGTAGACTGACTTCATGCTGATTATGATAGCGTGACTGATTACTTTTATCGATAGTGAGAGTCAATAATATAAAATGAGTTATTGTTTATTGTGAATTTAACTGGGGTAGAGTACTGATCCCATTTGACCTATCCCAGTCTGTCCATGACTGTATTATTTTACTACTTATCTTCAGTGAAAGCCAACTGTCTGTGGTGTATGGCTGCTTCTATAGATTAAGGGTGACATAGTCATGGATATTTTATGAAGCTGCCAGGCAGCCTGTTCTACACCAAGGTATTGATCATTACCTTCTGCATTTTTGCCCCTGGAAACATTCTCTCTCTCCTTTAAATAATTATATTTAATTTTCTTAGTCCGACAGATTCCTGTTCCATCAACCTCTTCAGACGAGCAGAGTGATCATGTGACTGCTGCACCCAAGCCTGAAAAGCATGAGGTACCTGTAGTGCCTGTATCGGTTTCCAAAACAAGTGCTCCAGCAGGAGAACAGGTAGAGGAGAAGAAGAAGGAGAAGAAAAAGGAAAAACCTGATAAAAAAGGTAAGGGCTCAGACTCCTGTCCTGCAGTAATACAGCTTGTGAGATGTGCTGATACTTAACCAGCTTGGAGGCTAGTCTCACACACAACATACGTCTGTAAGCTCCTTACCACCACTTCACAACCACCTACCACTAGACCTACTTATGCTGAGTTTGTAAAAAAAAAAAAATCACTGCTTAAACCTCCTGGACACTGCTTTGGCAAATCTTATCCACACTGTACCATACCTACAATTATACCCTCAACAGCACCTTCACCCAAGTCTAGGAAGGTGCTATGGCTCCTGACTCGCACCTGTAAGGTCTCTGTGTCAATATGAGCAAAGATGAAGTCCTAGTAACCACCTGTCTGGCACCTGGATTTATGACATGACCAGTACCCTTAGGGTCTTCCACTCCAAATAGGAGTATATTCTCCTAGTTACTCAAATCAGGTGAACAACCTTACCCAATGGAACATGGGGAATATTATGTCTGAGTGCTTCATGCATGTCTGTGGGGCAGGAAACACAAATGTCTTGAGCAGTACATCTCCAAGAATGATGACACAATTTCTAAACAAAATCATTTTATTCTGTGGAGGTGATGATTGACAGTCCTGCCTGTTGTACCATGCTGATCCTGCATCTCTTTCTTGCCTCCCTTCCTTCTGTGGGTATCCACATATAGACCAAGAGTTTTTCTGCCACACAGTGCTTTTTTTAAGCAAGTACCATCTAGTGGATATTCCAAATTGCAGTGTCCCTTACGTTAGGGTTGCACTGCTGAACATTAGTAATTTGAATCTAAAATTGTCTAGTCTCACAGAAAATGTTAGGGTTAGACCTAGAGTACATATTTCTGTCCTTAAATGTTTCTTTGACTTGGTCTTCAAATTAGGAGACTCTGGATATTTTTGGAGTACTTAGCTGACACCTGCTACAGCCACGGGCTGATTGTATACCTGTTGATACTTACTTTTTTGCCCCTATCAGAAAGGACCTAGGATGGCACAGAGTGCTCTTCCTTTTTACTTGGTATCAGTCTGACGTCTCCAGCATGGGAAAGGATACCATTCCGCACTAGAGGTCTGGAAGTTAGGTCAGCTGAGCAGAAGGCAGGCTGCATCTAGATTCCAGCTCACAGTGAAATCTGTTGCAGTGATCACGTTATTGCAACACGCATTGCTATAATAGGTTACTCAAGAGGCGCACTGTTTATCAGCTCTGTGTTGGCCATTGTTAGTTCTTTCCTTTTAGGAAGACTTTCTCTTTTCAGCAGAGGAAAATAATTCAACATCTTTCACTGCATACCCTGCTGTTTTGGTCATGGCTGCTGACATTTTAATTCCTGAAGAGTTCTGTTGTCTTGGCATTTGGTCTGGAACTGGACTTCTTTGGAAGCCTTATTTGTCTTAATGGAAGGTTTTTCACATTATGTGCCAGAAGGAGAATAAATCTGCCTACAGTATTGAAATGCTTGTCATCTTTAGGGAATCTTGTATTTTTATTTATTTATTTTTTTAATTATTTTCTTTTCTTAAAGTCTGCTGCTCATCCTGGTTTGCATGTCTTCCTTGGCAGTTTCTTTGACTTCATTTTATAGTATGAAATTTTTTTTTTTTTGTAAACGGTTTTTATTTGAAGTTGACAAGGAGGTTGCATCGCCGTTCCTGAAATTTGAACTTTATGTTGTAAACTGCAAAGACAGATTTATTTTGCATCAGCCTTTATGCACCTTTAAATGATTTTTTTATGAAAATGGTATTTCTCTTGGAAGTTTTCTCGGTAGATTTCTTAGGGTTGTGACTGATGCCTGCAGCCATAGCTTTACAAGTTTACCTATATGTTATAAAGTACTTAATAGAAATAGTGATTATCAATGTGTTCTGAATTCCCTGATAAAAAGACCTAAGAAATATAATACAGTCGTGTGGGAACACTCACTGTAGCAGTAGAAACTTTGATTCCATTTCTCACTCTCTAGGGAATGGAGTTCTTTCTTTGGGATTGCATTGTTGTCTCCCTGTCTCTCTCTGTGGATTTTTTGTTTAATTTGACGCTCCTTATGTGCTGCTGTTGAGTGGTAGTTGTGTTGTGTGTATGTTGTGTTGATCAATCAGGTCCTGCATTTATATTGATTTGAAAATGGAACTGTCTGTGGCAGCCGGTCCTTTTTAATCTAATATAGTTTTCTCAGTGCTGCAGCATGTCAGAGCCTGGAACGGTGAAATATGGATGCCAAGACATTATTTTGAGAGAAACATTTAATGCTCATTAGATCACTATTATAGCAGACTAATTGGGAAACCCAGACCCAGATGCAGTACCTAACTTCTGATTAAAAGTGTTAACCTCTTTACATGAAGATTTAGACATGAGTAAGATCCGTTTATATGCACACCCTGAACAAACACCAGCCTGGCTAAAAGGAAAAACAATACTTCTTTTTAAGAGCAAACCTGCAAGCTATCCTAAAAATGATATGCCAGTAACTTGCCTTCTGACTATGTATAAACTATACACTGGAATTGATGCTGATAGAGTTTATTAGTCATTTAGAAGAAAACTCAATCATGGCAATAGAACAAAAGGGTAATAAAAGAAAGTCATGTGGAACAAAGGATCATTTGATGTTAAATAGTCATAATAGAGAACTGTAAAAAGGGGAAGAATCTAGGTGTGACATAAAATAGACTTATAAAAAAGCATCTGACAGTATTCCACATTCATGGAGAAAAGAGTGCTTAAAAATGTATAAGGCGTATATCCTACACTGATCGATTACATTACAGCGACCATGAAACATTGATAAACCACTGTGCAGTTAAGCCACGATAAAGGACACATTATTATTCCAGGGATAAAAATTCAAAGGAGGATATTCCAGGGTGACTTTGTTTCACCGCTGTTCTTTTGTCTTGCTCTTAACCCATTAAGTTGTCTATTTAACAGATTAGGTCATGGCTATAATTTGGCTCACAGAAAACATTTGAAGACTTGTCTTTTTTTTGTAGATGATTTAAAACTGTATAGTTCATCAGATGAGGAACTGAAAGCACAACTGCAAGTGCTCAAAACTTGCACAAAACTTTATATTAATATCCCACCAACAGGTCAGACCGACTCCTTTGCCAATACAATAAAGCTAATAAACTTTCCTGTATCACCATGTGACCTTACCTCCTCCAAACCTTTTTCCTACTTGTATAGGAAGCTAACAAACAAAAGTAACCCTCACTATTCCCAAAAGCAAATCAAAGTAATATACTAACTAAACTCTATCTATACCTTCTCCAAAAACTCACTTGCTGTGGAGACATACACCCTAATCCAGGACCCAATGCATCAACCAACTCAAACTTAAATCAACCAAATCCTGCATACTTAAGGCCTACCTCATCTCATCTCCTGTTAAACTTGAACGCAAGAAGTATACATAACAAAACTCAGGACCTTTGTGCCCTGTTAGCAGTACACAAATCTGAAATTGCTATGTTAACTGAAACCTACCTTAAACCAGAACACCACAATAATGAGATCACTGCCCCTGGTTACAATATTATATGTAGAGTCAGGTTAGGAAAAGCGTGGTGAAGTAGCAATATTATTCCAAAATCATCTCACTGTAGAACAAATTGATTGTAATTCACAGGAAATCAAAGGTGTAGAGCTAATTATTGCCAAATTAAAACTAAACACCAACAAACACATTATTATTGCAGGTGGCTATATTCTTCCAGGCAATAATATTGCTATAATGGAAAACCTGCTAAACTGGATAACAACCTCTATTCCACAAGAGACCATACTACTAGGTGACTTTAATATTGACTGGTGTGACTGTACCAGCCACAAGTCCCTCTTCCTACATTAACCTTCATGGATTCACCCAAATTATATCTACCCCCCACTAGAATTGACAAAGCAACCAAACGCTAGTCCATCCTAGACTGGATTCTGCTATCTGACCCCACTCTCATACATCAGTCAGGCTGTTTTCCAGACAGTCTGAGTGACCATCAAGCAACCTATTTAATTAGGAACAGATCCCACCACATTAACCAACCCATCCTCAGAGTAGTATGCTACAAAAAGTCCCTCTAAGCCAACAATCTAATAAATGCACTAAAATGCTGCAACTGGACCCCCCCTAAAACAGCTACCCCTAGATGAAGCCTTGCAATACTTCAACTCAACCTTCCTAAACATCTTAAACCATCATGCACCCTCCCAAATCATCAGAGTCAGAGCTTAACTATGCCCCATGGCTATGTAAAGATACAAAGATTATAATAAAAGAAAGGGACAAAACCTGGCTACAATACCATAAATACAAAACCACTACGTTGAGACAAAACTATCTGGAACTTCGCAACAAAGCCAAAAGGCAAATTAAACTTGACAAAACCAATTACTACATATCCACACAGGAAAAATATGCTCACCACCCCCAAAAATGCATGGCCACATTAAAGAGTTTACTGCACCCAGGGAAACCCACTTACCCCTACCTCTGTATTACCAAACAACCTGAAGGACACCCCCACTCAGTTTAACAACTACTTTACTAATACAGTCCAAGCCCTTGCCAAACACCCAAAAGTGTGCCAGTGGCCCCATTCCAACAACTACCCCTACCCACCCTAGTTCTCTAAACATGCCCCCCAGCTTTTGTCTACATCCAGTTCCCATTAAGTTAATAGCCAATTCCTCAAAAAACTTAAAACAACCAAACCAGCCTCTGACAATCTTCCAGCAGACTTCCTTCAGTTAACTGCAGAGGCTATAGCCTAAACCGTATCTATACTCATAAATAGGTCTATATCAGAATGTAAAGTTCCTGACGCATGGAAAATATCACATATTATTTCACTCCACAATGGAGGTACCTCTCTTGAATTCAGAAACTATTGCCCAATCGCAATTCTATCTCCACTGTCAAAAATATTAGAGAGAGAGTAGTTCATTCTCAACTAATGAATCACCTCCTAAATAACCATCTACTATCCAAATCTCAGCATGGCTGTAGACCTTCCCATAGCACCACCACCGCATTACTCTCATTTACCAACATAGTCAGTTACCATAGGAACAAAGGATTATTCGTATCCTCCATATTCTTAGACCTATCCTAAAGCATTTGATATGGTTAACCACCGCATACTCCTCGAAACTCTAGCTATCCCTAACATGGTTCAATTGCTACTTATCAGGCCGTCAACAAGCAGTCCTTTGGCAAGACCAATTGTACCCCCTATTACCAGTAGTCCTAGGAGTCCCACAGGGTTCCGTCCTCGGTCCTTTGCTGCTCTCCCTATTTGCAAACCAAATAGCTTCATCCTCCCTCTCTGCCTCAATAGTGCAATACGCAGATGACACCACTATTATATGTGCCGCCTCTACTCTAAAGGAACTACAAACCCTTACTCAAAATAACTTTACTTTTGCTGAAGCATGGTTCACTAACATCAAACTTATTCTTAATCCAAAAAAAAACACAAACTAATGCTCTTTATCCCTGGTAGATCACCTCCTCTAAACAATGAATTTACCATAAAATCCACTGACAATACTCTGATCACCTCAACCACACACACAAAACTGCTAGGCATTGAAATAGACAGTAACCTAAAATTCGGCATACACATAGCCCAAAAAATCAAGAAAGTAAACAAAAAGCTTGGTCTCCTTTATAGGAACAAGCACTTCATCACTAAACATACAAAAGCCACTATAGCAAGAACTCACCTCTTATCCATCCTACTTTATACCTCCCCCATCATGACTAATCTCCACCGCACAGAACTAAACAAAATGGAATCTTGTTACAACAAGATAGCCAAGTTTGCAACTGACGCCTCCTGTAGATCCCACAACTGTCTATCCCTCAAACAACTCAACTGGCTGGAGTTGCCTCACCTACTCCTACTCAATCGACTCTCATTAGCACACAAGCTCTACTACCTTTCTGACAAAACCCCAGCACTTCTGCAACTAATTCAGCCCTTCGTCACCACTAGAGCCTTAAGATCTACTAACCAAAACCTCATAAATGTCATCAAACATTGAAATGATGCTGGGAAGTCTCTCTTTGCATGCACTATTGCCAGAACCTGGAATTCACTCCCAAGCCAAATTACCTCTACCACCTCTCTTACCCATTTCAAAAAACTCATGAAAACAGCTGGCTTTGTTCGTGCTATACCCCTGGCTAGCCCACCCCACTGCACTGTTTGCAAGGATTCCATCAGAGATCAACTGTACCCCCGGTATACTTGTTAAGCCAATGATCTGTACCTTCTAATTCAATGACATATACTGTTTTAAACAAATGCCCATCTTGGGAAAACAAAAATGAAAAATGTATGTGATTGTAAGTAGTATATACAACAAGAACTTGTTAATAATTACTGTAAATATGCTCATAGGTATTTCTTTCATGGAGATCATATGTGTATAGGCTGCTTATATGTCCTCTCATATATGTAATGTGATGTTGGAGCGTATCTCCCCGGGCCTCCGTTGAAATTGGATATGTATCCAGTCGGACTTTCCCGGTTAACAAATGTAAAATAAAATAAATATGAGAATGTCACTTGGTCTTGATAAATGTGCAAAAGCAACCTTTAAAGCAGGAAAGCTGCAGCAACAAGTAAACCTCAGTTTGGGACAGGTATGTGGTATGAAAACTTAAGCAAGAGGGAGTGTATAAATATTTAGAGATTCTAACATTGGATGCATGCTTGCTTACAATGCCAACGCTAATGATAAAAATATTAAGAAATATTGGCATATTAGTCTAAGAGATGTTCATGAATTTACAGAATAGAAACAGAAGAAAGTGAGCACTCCAAAGGACACCACAGTTTATTCAAAAATAGTTAAGCGCTTTCCTCTCCACTACAGAGACTTCCTCAGAACAAAAAATTAACCTCACCCAACCAAGTTATATACCCCCATCAATTATTCAATTAAGCAACAATTAAAATTTTTAAAGCAATATCATAACATTCAACAAACCATAAATCACAAAAACACATTTCAAAGTCATAAAAACATCAAATACATAATATTACATCAACTCTGTACATTAATCAACTGTTAAATAAATTTAAAAGTCAAAATTATTTTTAAAACATAACCTTCTAAAAACTAACCTGATATTTGATCAAGTTTTAAAACACTGGCAATGCTGATGGTCTCATTTATACCTGGATACCTAGAGGCATCCATAAACAATTGCCATCTTAGTTCCAATACATCTAAATGTATGTCCAAAATACCCCCTTTCTCATCTTCCTTTAGTTGCTGCAGAACCAAAAATGTAAAACAATGTGTGGAGTTTTCACTTATGTGTCTAAATAATGCACTTGTCACCCTAGCATGCCTAATGTCGCCTAAATGTTCACCCATTCTAGTTTTTAATTTCCTACTAGTTTTGCCAATATAGAAAATGGGACATTTTTGACATTTAGCCATATAAATCACCCTTTTACTATTACAATTGTAGTGACCCCTAATATGCAATTTCTGTCCATTTACTTTAACATAATCATCAGTTTCCAATAAATGTCTACAAAAAGAACAGGCATTACATTTAAAGTTCCCCACTTTTCTAGGTGTCTTCTGTGTAGGTCTTACCCCCTCAAGGATATTCTTAATATATTTGTCTGTCCTAAATACATGCTTGGGGTTCTTACCTAATTTGGAACCTATACCAGCATCAAACTGCAAAATTTCCAGTGGTCATTTAACACATCAATAATGGAACTAGCTATCCCATTACATGTTAGAACCAAAGACAAATTGAATTCATCCCTTTGTCTCATACTACTGGTATTCCAAACAAATCCATAACCCAAAATTGGATTCTATACCCCATGTTTCCGCTTGGAAATAACCTCTTTGGTTAACTCGTTCAAAAGCCAATCAGGATATCCCCACTGCTTAAACATATGACAAATGAAATCCAACTCAACTAAAAAATCAGCATCAGAGCTAACCATCCTGGCTGCTCTTATCATTGCCCTTTCACCACTCCCTTTTTTTGATGTTCAGGATGGCAACTCCCATAATCTAAATATGAATTGGAAAAGGTTGATTTCCCATGTATTTTGGTCAAAATTTTCATTTGGGCATAA